>NC_143259.1:27921491-28224521 GCF_984573655.1 Nuphar pumila | reverse complement strand
ATGTATCATTCCTCACCGGACCAGTCTAGTGCAGAGGCGTTTGCAAGTAAGTTTTATTAATGCTTCAAAATAACATCTGCTACCATAGTTCAGTGCATTAGACATGCTAAAGTATTATTACATTGTAAATCTCAGTAACTCAGATCAACACTCAATATACATCTATCTGTTTGCATCAATATCTAAATATATAAGGAATCGACTCATTATTCCAATCATGTGTTTCATGTGTTTATCAATGTTTTGGTAAATTTTGCCTAAAAGGAATCAGCAGCTGTTCCATATTTGTTATAGTCAGGATTCCAGATTGTTGTCAAAATCTTTACATATGCCATTTTTCTGTTTTTAGTGAAAAACAACCGCTGGTCCAGCTTGCACCTCACCCAATATTCACCCTCATCTCTAACTCAGGCCTCTATAGCTTCATTTGTATTCCCCTGTTGCTTAATCAACCTCTCTTATATCTATATTTGTCACGATTCGTTTTACAGCACCATGTATATACCATCGGTTGTGGGTCATTTGTATATAGTAGCCCACCCTGTTTCATTTTTTTTTTTGTATACATCTGTTATGAGTTGTGTTGTTTCAGAAACTTTCCACTGGTTTCGATATGTCATTACAATCCAGATTGTGCTGATAAAATTAGTACAAAGATTAAAATGCTGATGGGCGCCTTCTATACAACAGCAGGAGCTGCTTCGATTAATGCTACAATATCAAAGGACAAAATTCTGAGCCCTTTCAAAAGCAAATGTTTATTTCAAAACTCGTGTGTTTGCATTAGTTTCAGCTAGAACATCCATGACTAGCTCAATACGTAGATGCCTAACTTTACAGTCCTGTCAACTACGTTGAGGGTTGGCAAGGATGTGATTGAAACAGGAATCGAATTTGTGCCGGATCCAGTCCCCAGACCTGCGGCCAGGGTTGGTGTTGGTGGCCTTGCCCGAGTGGTTATTCTCCTCATCTCAAAATCATAAATCTCCACGGCTTTTTATCCTGCTCAAGATACACTGGTATGGTAGCGCAGGAATCGAAATGCTAACAGGTAAGAATCCCCTGCAGTTTAATCATTCTTGTATTCTATTTCTATTCTCAGGTTTGAATATGAATTGCTGCTGTGAACATCATATTGTCTTATATCTTATCATATGCTGCCATTATTCGCATGTGAAATTCACCTGTTACTGTTATATGCAGAAATTGTTTAAATAACTGGATTATTACAACTTGTCCAATGCATTGATGGTCCTTGCCATTTGTATTCTTATACTACCTATATTATGTCTAACTCCCATCTTGTTTATAGAATAGGAGAAGAGTTTTTCATGGTTGCCCAGAATTCTGATCACAGGATCGGAATTCATTTTAATAGCTGGATATTAGGCAGAACAATTGTCCATCCCTATTACTTTACATGGTTATACCCTGTGTCTACTCACTTACACACCCGCCTCCTTTGTAAATCACACTCAGCAACACAGTCACATAGATTATACCTGCATACCAATGTCATTCTTTACATCCTTGCGCATTCCACCTGCTATATCTACAGTGGCCTTTGCATAGTGTAAATACCAAACAGTATGTCTCCTGTACATTTGAATATCATGATTAGCATCTCACTTATTACAGTTGCTTTACTCTATTTTGACATGTTCATATGATTTAGCTTATCACAGTATAACATATTCTTCATATCCTTTTATGTTTTATATTTTACTTATGTTAACTTAAAATTTTGCAGAAATCAGGTAGAGATGTCATTAGTTTAGAATTCTATAAAGAATTCAAAATTGTAATAGGCAGTAGAATAAATGAGCATTTAAATATCATAAATTATCTATTTTCATATTTTTTTCTTTCATTTTCAAAAATTCATGAATGGGAACACGAATGGCATGTGCACCATTTCGTAAAAGGTAATTAATCCTAAATTGATGATTTACATCATTGGCCATAGTGAGGGTGTGTGATCATCGCAAAATTTTTCCTCTTGTAATATTCTATCTCTTCTTCTTCCTTTCCTACCTCTATGTCCTCCTTTTGAAGGGAGGAAATAGAGGACGGAAAGAGCAAAGAGAGGAGAAAAGACAAGAAGAGAGAAGAGGAATTACCTTGCGGGTCTCACTTGACCTTAATTTGAAAAATTTTGAAATAACTCGCCTCCGTTTTCGAAATATTTGCGGGAAAAACTGGAAGACGGGATTCGCTCGTCGGTACGAGGTTCGATCGTTCCTGGCGCCTTTACCAGGGGTAATCGAACCAAGGGTCGAATTTTATGCCTTTTTGCTTTGCGAAGAATTTATCTAAGTCTTTATCCTAAGTCTAA
Source organism: Nuphar pumila (assembly GCF_984573655.1). Classification (NCBI taxonomy): domain Eukaryota; kingdom Viridiplantae; phylum Streptophyta; class Magnoliopsida; order Nymphaeales; family Nymphaeaceae; genus Nuphar; species Nuphar pumila. The sequence goes on along the minus strand of NC_143259.1, from coordinate 28,222,186 downwards.
ATGCACAAAGAATCATGCTTGTGCAAATGCAAAAATGTATGCTCTTTTTGAAAATATTTTGAAGAATTCCCAAGTGTTTATGAGATGAATCTGATAAAGTGAAGAAATGATTTTTAACTTAGAACTTAAGATTAAAGTTCTCAAGTTTTTAGAATAATCAAGAGCTTGGGAAAATAAATCTAGATTTTGGAAAATGATTTTGAAGTTTTGAGATAAAAGGGATTTTCAAAGTCATAAATGGACTTTGAATCAGAATAGAAATGAAAAATGGAGTTGAATCAGGAGGAAAGGTGGAATTGGGAAATTTGAATAAAATTGAGAAATGGAATTGTTTTAAAAGTTGGATTTTCAAGATGAAATCTGAGTCTAATATCTGTATTCTGAATAGAGTTTTAAAGTTGAATTCTGAATTTAGGATCTGAAATGGAAACTTGATTTGAAATCTGGAAAGAAATGGAATTGGTTTTAAGAATTGGATTTAAAGTGGAATTTGGTTTTGGAATTTTGAATGGAATCAGATTCAAGATTTGGAATCCAAGAAGGTATTTAGATCTGAAATCTGAGATCCAAGATGAATTGGGTTCTGGATCCTAGAATGGATTTTCGGATCTGTAATCTGAGATCCAAGGTTAATTGGGTTCTGGATCTTAAGATGGGTTTGGATCTGAAGTCTGAGATCCAATGTAGAGTGGGACTCTGGATCCTAAGATGGATTTGGATCTGAAGTCTGAGATCCAATGTAGAATTTGGGTTCTGTATCCTAAAATGGATTTGATCCAAGATTTGGAATCCAATATGAAACATGGATCTGAGATCTAAGATCCAAAAGGGGAGGTTGGATTCATACTTGGAAATCTGGATCCAAGTTGGGATTAGAGCCTAACTTTGGATTTGGATTCTGAAAAGTCCAAAATAGGACTTTTTAAGGATGGATCTGGGTGAAAACCCAGATTGATTTTAAAGTTTAGGAAGGTTTGAATTTTGAGATTTCAGAATCAATCTCAACTTTGATTTTGAAATTGAAGAGAACTTGATTTTAAATCAGAAGATGAATAAAAAAAACTTCAAAGTTCAAATTGAACTTTGAAATTGAATTTTGAATTTGGGTTGGAATTTTGGATATAGAATGATTTTGAAATTCCAAAGTCAAATTGGACTTTGAAATTGAGATAGAATTGGAATTTTGAAATAGAAGTTTGAAGAAAAGATGTTCAAAATCACTTGGGTTTTTGAAAAAGAATTTTGAAAAATGTGATGCAATTCTATCCTAAATGACGAAATGAATTTGAATAAGCTTGGAATTGGATTTTGAAAAGCTATTTTATTCTTTAAATGAATTAAGAATGAGATTGAAGATATAATATATCCCTGACTATGGTCATTGAATATATTATATAATAATCACATCGAAATTCAAGCGAAGAATAAAATACATTTTTGGTGCTTTTATTGAATTTAAAATGAAATTAACTCTCAATATACCCTGACTATGGCCATTGGTATATATTTTGAGTTAATTTTAAGTTAAATTCTGATAAAAGAAGAAAATATTTAAGAAAAACATGATGAATTTTGAAAATGGATCCAGTGTGGATCCAGTGTTATTTTGTAAAAGATAAAAATGCTAAGTTTTGTCCACACCCTGACTATGGCCATTGATGTGGATCATCAACTTAGTATTTATTATCTCTTACGAAATGGTGCACGTGCCATTCGTGTTCCCATTTGTGAGGATTTGAAAAATAAAAAAATGCATGAAAAACAAGTAATTCAATGATATTTACAATGCTCATCCATTTTACCTAAAACAGGGAATGTAAATTCTCATTAAGGCCTAACTTATTACAAGGTTTAAACTCGAAAATGCAAATCTCAAATGATGATATTCTCCTCATATTCCCTGCAAAACAACTAGATAACATGAAAATAGAAGGGAAATGACATATATCACATGGATATCAAAAAAAAAAAAATGTTCATATACTAGGATATGAATGATGGAAAGATAGAAGATATGATATATATACTTATACATACACATATATATACATGCATATGTCATATATATAGGTGTATATATATATATATATATATATATATATATATATATATATATATACACATATAGATATATGTATGTACGAGAGAGGAGATAAACTAATGAGCGGTAGGTAGTGGTGATACATATCTCAAATCGATATACCCTAGCACAATGACCTAGTAAGCTACCTTCAAAATCACTTAAAGAATTTCTGCAACCCTGTATAATTATATTTCACATAACAAATCTTAGCTGAAAAACTTTAACAACTGATCAATGGATCCAGGTGATCATACACCAGGAATCAAATTTCTTGTGAAATCAGTTCAGCAACTCTCCTTTTCCTGATAGTAATGGACCAAAAACTTCTTCCTTGACAACAAGACTGCTTTCACCAAATAGTTACTGTAACGACTGGGAACCTGGATAGCAAGTGGTTATGCATGGACAGTATTCAGGAAACAAAAGTATTTACACTCATAGTAAAATGTTGCTGAAAATGGTCATGATAATATGCAGGAGATGTTACATGAGGTACTTATGGTATAATGGACATACACAGGTGTGATGGGAAATATATGGTGATTATGGACATCATGACATGCACAATAAATGACACACAGGTTGCAGCTAAGTGCTGCAACAACAAAAGATTGAAATGGGTGTCAATAAGTGAGCACGGATATACATAAGTAGCAACACATAGTGAATAGATGGAATGTCATTACATGGAGGATCATACAGAGGACACCTATATCAGAAGGAAAAATGCTGATATTATAGGCACAATGGTGCTTATGGGGGATATATAGTGAAGTGCAGTGGGTGTCTACACAGGAGATTGGGCATGTCTGCTATATAACCGAAAAACCTCATGAACTGTGCCTGTAGAGGTTGCTGCGGAGGGCGACAGGTATAAATGCTGTGAATATGGCTGTGAAGGTGAGCTATGGGGGGGGGGGGTATATGCTGGAACTGGAATATGTAAATATGCTGGAAGTTGGAATGCACAGATGGACAAAAAGCAATAAATATATACGTGAATGAGAGTGACAGATACAGAAAAAAAAATACTCTTATGTGAAGAGGATGAAGATGTAGGGCAGCCAAATATGCAGCCCCAGCGCTTTATTACCATGGACTAAGATTCCAGCTCTACCACTGGATGCTACAGCAGATGTTAGAACTTCAAGAGCATGGTAGCCTCTGCATTAATCAGGTAGTTATACTCCTTTTTGTGATAAAACGACTACCAGCTGATGTTGTTGATGGATTCATGCAATCTCTATAACTCACGGGGTGTATGTTTATGACACCATAACGATATTACACAGAAGGTTGGTGAACAAATTTATGACTAAAAATACATGGGTAAAAAAAAAAAGTTATATACAGTGCAGAGAAGAAAAAAAAAAAATGTAAATGCTGGTAGATGTAAGTGCTATAGTGCAGGTATATGCAAAATAATGGAGTGTTCAATAATCAAATGCTGAGATGTTTAATGACTAGCACGCATAAATACATTGCTAATAGATAACTGGAAATATTCCATAGGACATGACAAATAATGGGTGGTAATGTGATGGTTGCAGAAAGGTATTTTAACAAATTTGGTAAGCCCTGACTTTCCTCAGGTTCTTCAGAGAATCCATAGTGATCAGCCCATCCATTTATGCAGAACTTGGGCTGCTATTCGTGATGGCTAAAGCTTTCAGCTTTTTCATTCACGGAGTACCGACCCTTTTACTCCCACACAGTGTGTTATAGGTGAAGCATCCGTCCCTAGGCTCGCAAAAGGACATACCCTCTGGAAAGATTCAAGAAAGGGTGTGAGGAGTGACAGCAGGCACTATGAACGTGAGTGAGGTAACAGTAGCCCATGGGCTGTTGTTAATGCAAGTGAAATAGCAGCAGCCCATGGGCTGTTGTCCATATAAATGAAATGATGGTGAATGCCCAAAAGCATATCGTGAGGTATAATGAGTGCTGGGCAATGTTGTACATTGGTGAAACCAAGGTGAGATAGTGTAAAAATGATGTCCATCGACTTAATCAAAGAATCCAAAGTAATTTCACCATAAAGGAAAATAACAACCAAATTATTTGCAGAAAAATATAGACCAAATGATACGAAATTCATGACCCTATCAAATACAAGGGATGGGATTATGTGTATATGCCATCAATCGAACTTAACACCGGGTTAGATCTAATCTCATGACAGAGATGAGAGCCAAACAACAAAGAAGAATCAAGCAAAAGGACATAGGAAGTAACGAAAACAAACAGAATTAACAACAAAAATAACAACAAATTGGAAATTCAAAGAAATAGGAAACACTTATTCATGTTACGGCAAAATGTGGCCGTGTGCTATGATAATAATTTAAGGGATGAAGGTATGAACAGGGCCGCATAGATGCCAATCAGAAGTCAGAGTGATCTTAGGAGATCAGGTCATAATTAGTCGAAATAAGTATTCAATACATAACAGGAGATATTGTGCATATGGAGGAGATACTATCACGTTGTTTGGGCAGATCTGGAGATCTCTTGATCCTTGGAAAACTAATCTCTCTTCACCCGTAAATCAGGAATTGAGGCTCCTGTTGTTACATCTTTGTTCATCTTTGCAGCCTCTTCCCAAGAGCTAATACCCCTGGAGGAGGATGCCTCTGATTACAGGGAGGGATTAAAGGATACGCAGGTGATCTGGCCAGAGTAACCATCTTACAGAAACATGGGCATGAGCGATAAGAAAGTGCAAATGGTGTTATTGACAGATCATCAGGCCTAACATTTAAAATTATCTATGTCAACAAGGAGCTGACGATAATAATTTGTTTGATCCAGGTGAACCGAGGGGGTCATTACGGGACACCACCGACCACCCACTAATGATATGGCCATGGATGCATGTTATTTCAATAGGTGTGAGAGATCTAGGAGAGGCTATATCAACGGGGGATTACTAAATTGTAAATACATGTAAAAAAAACTACCAGATCAAGAGGGAGCAAGGCAAATACTGCTACGCGTAATAAACAGAGCTGAAATAAATAATAATAAAAAAAATAAAAAAAAAAAAATAAAAAAAAATAAAAATAAAAAATAAGATCGATAAATCTTCCAGAGACCGAATTAACAGAGAAAGAAGAAGGGAAATATCTAAAAGCTTCGCTCATTCATAATCATGCAAACTAACGAAACTACAAAAAAAAAAAAGTAAGGAATAAAGAGGAGATGATGTAGGAACATGATATTCCCTTGTTATAGCACGAGGAGGTATTTGGATTGCTACAGGCAAGCGAACATCTTCCGTGGTGCATTGATATGGACCAAAACAGAAGGAACAAAGAGAGATCTAGAGAAAATCAGAGGGAAAAAGGGGATTTACCACGACCGAAGATGCAGAATCGATTGGATTCCGAGTTGCTGTTGCGACCTCCGTTCTCTTCAATCGACTATACCCTTTTCTTGCACCTCTTCTTATTGAGGAAAGAGGAAGGATCCGGAATGGATGTGAGGCAGAAAGTCCTCGATCAAATGAAAAGATGGGTGCTGATCATGGATTTGCAGAGAAGCTCTCAGTGACGAAGATGCTGATGATGGGATTTTTTTTTCTTCCTCCCCTACAGAAGCGATGGAGGCTCCTTCTTAAAGGGAAATGGAGAGTTCGGGAAGAAAAATCGTTGAGGATTGAGGGTGGAGGAGAGGGGAAGCTGTTGGAAGATCAACGATCGAGAGGAGAAGGAAGAAGGCGCGGGAGGATTCCGTTGTAGAATTTCTCTTTTTCCAAAAGGAGGCTTCCTTTTTAGGGAACTTTTTAAAAAATGAAAAAGAGGTTTTCAGAAAATTGTTTCACAAGGCTTAAAATCCTTTGTTTTTCTTGTAATTTTTCTCATTTTTTTTTGGTTTTTGTGTTGTTTTTCAATTTTTTTGTATTTTTAGAATAAAATCCTAAAGCTTTTACGAGAAACCAAAGATTTAAAACTATTTTTTGTTTTTGTGTTTTTGTAAAATATTTACAACAGGGGGCTTTTCTAAGAATTAAAAGCTATTTTTGGGGAAATATCTTCAGAAAAATGCGTTTGGATCCGGATTTTGAAGAAATATGGATTTAAAGCACTGGATTCGGATCCAGAGTTGATTTTGAATATATCAATATGGATTTTAATTCAGAAAATCTGAAGAATGATCAAAATTTAGCTTTGATTTTCTCATAAAATGAAACCAGGGGCAAAAAGGTCATTTTTACAATTTTTTTTTGAAAAATTTGGAGTGTTCACAGGGTGTAAACAAGACTTAGGATTTTTATCTTTTACGAAATAACACTGGATCCTCTTCAAAATCATCCTATTTTCAAATATTTTCTTCTTTTATTAAAGTTTTACTTAGAATTGGCTCAAAATATATACCAATGGCCATAGTCAGGGTATATTGAGAGTTAATTCCATTTTAAACTCTATAAAAGCACAAAAATATGTTTTATTCTTCACCTGAATTTAAATATAGATTATTATATAATACATTCAATGACCATAGTCAAGGATGTATTATATCTTCAATCTTATTTTAATTCATTTAAAGAATGGAATAGCTTTTCAAAATCCAATTTCAAAAATTTAAATTCATTCATCCTTTATGATAGAATTGCATCATATTTTTAAAATTTCTTTTTCATAAATCCCAGTAGTTCTTTCCTTCATTTCTCAGATCAAATCCTATTTTTAAATTCAAATTCAATTCTATTTCTCAAAAGGATTCAAGAATTCAATTTCAAAGTCTCATTTGACTTTGAAACTTCAGAATCATCTTGTATTTCAAATTCCAAATTCTATCTTAAATTTAAAATCCAATTTAACTTTGAAATTCATTTGTATATTCAAGATTCAATTTCTAAAATTCATTTTCCAAGTTCAAATTAAACTTGGAAGTTCTTGATTCATCTTCTGAATTTAACTCCAAATCCATTTTAGGATCCAGGATTCAACACTCATATTGGATTTCAGACTTCAGATCCAATTCCTCTTTAGGATTCAAACTCCAATTCCACTTTTGGATCTCAGACTTCAGATTCAATTTCCTTATAGGATCCAGAACCAATTTCACCTTGGATCTCAAACTTCAGATCCAAATCCATCTTAGAGTCCAGAGTCCAACTCTACATTGGATCTCAGACTTAAGATCCAATTGCATTTTAGGATCCAGACTCCAATTTCACTTTGGATCTTAGACTTCAGATCCAATTTCCTTATAGGATCGAGAATCCAATTTCACCTTGGATCTCAGATTTCAGATCCAAAATCCATCTTAGGATCCAGAACCCCATTCTATATTTGGATCTCAGACTTCAGATCCAAATCCATCTTAGGATCAGGAACCCAATTCTACATTTGGATCTTAGACTTCAGATCCAAACTCATTCTAGGATCTAGAACTCAAGTCCATCTTGGATTCCAAATCTTGGATCTCATTCCGTTTAGGATCCGGAATCAAATTCCAAATTCTAGATTTCAATCCCATTGTCGGATCTAATCTAAATCCATTTCTATTCTTAAATACCATCCGGATTTCTCAGATCCATTCCGAATTTCAAACTTCAAAATCCAAATTCAATTCCATTTCAAGTATTCATTTCCTTTCCTAAATCCAAGTTCAAAATTCAAAGTCCATTTCTGACTTTGAAACTTAATTTCCTTTCCTTTCAAAGCTTTAAATCATTCTTTCTCAAAATCAAGACTTATTCTTCCAACTCCGATTATTTCAAAGACTTAGAACTTCTCTGATCTATCTCAAGTTTCAAAGTTAGATTCAAAACATTTCTTCACTCCTTTACCAATTTTCATCTCAGAATACTTGAAAATTTCTAAATCAAATTTTCAAAAGAGCATACATCCTTACATTGCACAAGCATGATTCTTTGTGCATTTAGAGTTAGGATAAATTCTTAGATTATATTTAGGCAAAGCAAAAGGCCTAAATTCGATCCTTGGTTCGATTACCCCTGGTAAAGGCGCTAGGAAAGGTCGAACCTCGTACCGACGAGCGAATCCCGTCTCTCCATTTTTTTCCCGCAATATTTTCAAAACGGAGGCGAGTAATTTTCTAAATATTTTCAAATAAAGGTCAAGTGAAAACCCGCAAAAGAGTTCCTCTTCTCTCTTTCTTTCTTTCTTTCTTTTCTCTTCTCTCTTTCTTTTCTTTCTTTTATTTTCCTCCCTTCAAAAAGGAGGAAAATAGAGGTTAGAAAAGGAAAAGAGAAGGAGGAGAGAGAAACCACAAGAGAATAGGAAAAATTTTGTGATGATCACAGTTTTGGCGACCGTGATGGGACTCGTCCCCGTCTAGTCGAATTATGCCTTTGCTTTGCTTTTATATAATCTAAGTCTTTATTCTAACATATGTCAGCTACATTTTCCATGCAAACCTTAGGAGCCTAGACTATGTCCTAAGCTGACATCATTGCATATAGGATCTAAGTATGGTTTGGTAGGACTATATTGAGGAGATTATTTTATGCTCACATTAGACTTAGGTCTTAAATACAACTCTCCTCAATTTTAGGGATTGAATGCAAAACAATGTATGCAAGTGTATGCTTCTCTTGATTTAAATCTATCTCTTTAGGACTTGAATTAGAACCGTCTAATTTTATTGCATGTTGATCATGTTTTGAAAACAACCTTACCTATATTGTCCCGGTCTTCACGTTGCTGGGTTGTCTCACTGAACCATAGTTCGGGAGAGAGCCTCACAACTGGACCACTTATTTGGGTTCGCGCCCCCCTACCACGTACCTAAGGGCCATAGTCCGAGGTATATCAGTAGGTGCTCAAGGATGTTGGGAAACCATTACCTTAGAACCAGAGAGATATCTTATATGCCACGTACTTCGAGCTTTGGCTTAAGTATATCGGCATACCTTGATTGGAATCAGATGATCTAAATCTTAGAGTTAGGATTAAGGTCCTATCAGCTATTTCAAATGTTGCATTTAGAGTCAGCTTTAGGGAGTGCTGTTTGCGCATCCTTGTCTGTACATCTGTGATTGTATGATATATCTTCCTTATATTTTCAAAACTCTGGGTATATATTTCAAAATGTCCTCTTTATTTTTAAAACCCAGGTGTATTTTTCTTTATCCTTTTCTTCTTCTTCTAAAAAATTCTTCAAAAAATTCTTCTGATCCTGCCTGCAAGTTCTTCAAAATTTTAAATCCTTACCATTTATTCTCAAATTCCATTTTTCCTTTTATTTTCTTCTGTTTTTATATTCTTGTTTATATTTTCATAAAAATCTCTTTCCGTCAAGAGATATCCTTTTTCAAAATGGTATCTTCTTTCATATCTTTAGTTGGTTACTCTCCCTCGTAGAGTAAACAACGCAATTGTCACAAATTTTGTGACGACTCAAATCCCTATTAAAGGGATACAATTTTTTAGATTTCAACCTAAATCCTTCCTCTTGTCAAAACTTCTCCGAAAAGTTTCTTTGGTCTAAAAACCTCCTCTTTCCTCTACAGAGAGATCACTGATATCCGAAAATGGTTACGACAAGAGCGGGAAAAGAAACAGTTCCTCAACTCAGCGATAGTGAGGCGGAGGAGATAAGCTCTCCTAAATCGGTCAGGGGACAGGGTCAGAACAAGAAAGATGACATCGACCCCGCTATGTATGATATGTTCCAAAAGATGATGGCGAGGATGATGTCGGAGCAAGTCGAGGCCAAGCTGAAAGAGGCAGTTCCTAAAAGCAAGCTGAGGAAGAAGCTTGTAAAGAAGCAAGTCAGAATCATCAGGAAGAAGGTACAGTCAGACACTACTTCTGAGGTATCAGAGTCAGTTGAGGAAGAATTGGAAGAGGAAGAGCAGATTGTCTACAAGCAGAATCCTCCAATGCAGTCCGTAAAAATAGCTGCAGAAGAGCCTGAATCCGTCAACAAGCCCAAGTCTGGGGCTCCAGCAGAGGACCTGATGAGCAAGCAGATGAAGGAGATGAATCGAGCTATTAAGGATATTCAAGCCAAGGGTAAGGGCAAGCAGACCTATACTGGCGAAGATTTTTACGATGGTCTAGATGGGGACGATAACCTGGAGAACCTTCAGCATAAATTTCTCAAGTTTGACGGGACTGGCAACCCTAAAGCCCACTTGGCCACATTTTATGCAGAGTGCAGTCGTTTCAGAAAAGACAACAGAGCGTTGTTTATTTGCTTCCCCCGCAGTCTGGAGGGTGTAGCAGCCAGATAGTATGCTGATCATGTGAATCCTATCGAACTACGAGAGTTCGATAAGGTAGTAAATCTGTTCATCGAGCACTTCTTATTCAACACTAAAGCCTCACCTACATTAAATCATCTTTACAACCTGAAGCAAGGAGAGAATGAAAGAGCAAGTGATTTCATAAACAGGTGGAGAAGCACCTGCAATAAAATGAAGGTACCCATTCCTGAGGAGCACGCATTGCAGGTGATCCTCAACAATTTCTCTCAGCCCATAAGAAGCCTCATCGCCACTTCCCCGGCGAAATCCTTCATCAAGTTGATTGAGCGAGCCGAATGGCTCGAAGCAGGAATAGAAAGCAGACTTTACGAGGGCATGCCTCTAGTCAAGAATATCCAAGACCAGAAAAAGAAGGCGCAGTTCGCTCATTCAGTTGAGGCCTCCTACAATAATCTTGGCAGTAGCATCAAAGGAAACAAGAACAACAGTGGCAGCGGTCCGAGAGTAGATCAAGGCAAGGGGCAGAAGGAGGGATCCTTTAAAAACAATGATAAGCCGCTTCCAATTGGCCTTCAGCAAAAGGGTGATCTTCAGGAGAAGCCCAAGTACATCAAGTGGGAAAAGGATCGAGTCTTCACTCCGTTATCTGAGAGTCTAGAAGTGATTATGAATTACCTTTTGAAGCACGGGATGATCAAACTCCCTAAGATCGCAGATCCTCCCGTAATGTTGGAAAATTCAAGGACCAATTTTGTAAATACCATAGGGCAACAGGGCACGACACAGAGCACTGTTTCGTCCTAAAACACATGATACAAGATTGCATTGACAGAAGTGAGCTGATAGAGGACGAGGAAGAAAAGCAGCCAACAGTCCTGACAGAACCATTCCCGGACCACTCAAAGAATTAATAAAGCCAAAGCTCTTGTTTGCTTTCGTCTTTTTTTGTCAGTTGTCTTGTAGAGGCTAGTTAGCCCAGTCTTCTATGAGTCTTTTCCTTTTTAAGTTCTTGTAAATATTCGGTTGTTATCAAACTTTTGCTTATCAAATGAAATGTCAATTTCCTTTATATCTTTTATAATGCTTCTTTTTCCTTTGCCATATTGGGGCATTTTAATTCCCGTTCTTTTTCAGAATGCGGGGCAATCCTGAAATCATTCATGAGAGAAATGATATTACCTATGAGGGCTTTTTCAAAAATCATGAAATTTTAAAAAAAAATCTTGGTTATGACCAAGGAGTTCAAATATTCCTTGGTCTAACCTTTGACAAAAAATCAACCCTCGTGTTGATCATGTCTTCAAAAATAAGTTTTTTTTAAAACCATTATATTGAAAGATCAACCCTTGTGTTGGTCTTATCTTCCAAAATGAATTTTAAACTTTTATATTCAAAGATCAATCCTTGTGTTGATCTTATCTTTCAAAATGGATTTTAAATCTTTATATTCAAAGATCAACCTTTGTGTTGGTCTTATCTTTCAAAATGGATTTCAAATCTTTATAGATCAACCCTTATCTTTCAAAGTGGATTTCAAAGCCTTTATATTCAAAGATCAATCCTTGTATTGATCTTATCTTCCAAAATGGATTTCAAATCTTTTTATTCAAAAGATCAACCCTTGCGTTGGTCTTATCCTCCAAAATTGATCTCAAAACTTTTCAAAGATCAACCCTGGCGTTGTTCTTATCTTTTAAAAATGGGTTATAAATCATCATATTCAAAGATCAATCATTGCATTGGTCTTATCTTCCAAAAATGGGTTTTAAATCATTATATTCAAAGATCGACCCTGTGTTGGTCTTATCTTCCAAGATTGGTTTTTAAGCATTACCTTCACGATCAACCCTTGTGTTGATCTTATTATCAATTTCGAGCTGCTATTTTTAGAAATCAGATCTATTGTTGATCTTCTTCTTCAAAATTAGGTATTCAAAACCATTGCCTTCGAAAATTAACCCTCATGATGATCTCTCATGTTTGGTTTAAAGGATCAGATCTCGCGCTGATCATTCTTCTTGTGGTGGATTTTCTTCCCCCAAAATGATTTCTCATTTATCTTTTAAATAGACATTTTCCTTCCAAGATCCCATATGCAGGCAGGATAAAAAAAACTCCTTTTTCTCAAATTTTGTAAATCTTCAGTTAATTTTGATATCTTTATCAGTTTTATTCATTTTATTCATATTGTTATCAAGTTTACATCAATTTTATCAAGTTTATCAAATATTTTCTCAAAATTCCATTAAATTTTATCAATTCCCTACCCTTTCAGGTTAAAGGGATAAACCTGATGCCTCTTTTCAATGAGGTATTCTTTTTATATCTGCCCCTTTCAGGTTAAGGGATAAACCTGACCCTCGTTGTCCGAGGTTTGCCCTTTCAGGTTAAGGGATAAACCTGACCCTCGTTGTCCGAGGTGTTTCCCATTCAGGATAAGGGATAATCCTGAAACCCCTCGTAGGAGCAATAACGCTACCTATGAGGATTCTTTTGTAAATACAAGTCTTGTCAATCTTTGTTAAATTTTCTAGATTTATATCAATTTTCCTTTATTCAATTTTTCTTAAATTCTATTCTTTTTCCCATTCAGGATAAGGGAAAATCCTGAGACCCCTCGTAGGAGCCACAATGCTACCTATGAGGATTCTTTTGTAAAATACAAGTTTTGTTAATCTTTGTTGATTTTCTAGATTTATATCAATTTCTCTTCATTAAATCTCTTTAAAATTTTATTCTTTTTCCCATTCAGGATAAGGGATAATTCTGAAGATCACTCATAGGGGCAACCATGCTACCTGTGAGAATTCTTTTCACAAAATAAATCAATTCCCTCAAATGTTCTACATTTTTTTCAAAGTTCTATATCCTTTTGTCTTCTCAAAGTTTATTTCTTTTTCCCCATCACATACCTGGTCCATCTAAATCATAGATCATGAATTCTAAATCTTGTCATATCCCTTCTAAATTCAAGTCTCAGGTTACCTCTTCATAAAATCTTCCATTTTCCCTTCAGGTTAAGGGATAAACCTGAATCATTCTTTTCCTAAATTCTCATCAAATGTCTATTTTATCTCCCCTTCAGGTTAAGGGATAAACCTGAATCATTCTTTTTCTAAATTCTCTTCGAAAAATGTCTATTCTATTTCCCCTTCAGGATAAGGGATAATCCTGAAACCCCGACCATTCTTCTTGCTTCAATCTCTAAATATCTTAAAATAGGCCGATCTCCTTCCCGACTCTCAGTTGGAAAACCTAGTGTTCGCATTGGGTATTTTGCTGTTTCCAAATCTAAAAATCAAGTTCATCAGTCCTCGTGCTGTTTGTCTCTCAGAAAGTCTCAATCTTAAATCAAGCCATTAAATGAAATGTCCCAGCTACTTCGCTGGTCGTTAAATGATTAAATGAAATGTCCCAGCTACTTCACTGGTCGTTAAATGATTAAATGAAATGTTCCAGCTACTTCACTGGTCGTTAAATGATTAAATGAAATGTTCCAGCTACTTCGCTAGTCGTTAAATGATTAAATGAAATGTTCCAGCTACTTCGCTGGTCGTTAAATGATTAAATGAAATGTTCCAGCTACTTCGCTGGTCGCTAAATGATTAAATGAAATGTCTCAGCTACTTCGCTGGTCGCTAAATGATTAAATGAAAGGTCCCAGCTACTTCGCTGGTCGCTAAATGATTAAATGAAATGTCCCAGCTACTTCGCTGGTCGCTAAATGATTAAATGAAATGTCCCAGCTACTTCGCTGGTCATTAAATGAAATGTCCCAGCTACTTCGCTGGTCGCTAAATGAAATGTTCCAGCTACTTCGCTGGTCGTTAAATGATTAAATGAAATGTTCCAGCTACTTCGTTGGTCGCTAAATGAAATGTTCCAGCTACTTCGCTGGTCATTAAATGAAATGTTCCAGCTACTTCGCTGGTCGCTAAATGAAATGTTCCAGCTACTTCGCTGGTCATTAAATAAAATGTTCCAGCTACTTCGCTGGTCGCTAAATGAAATGTTCCAACTCCTTCGTTGGTCGTTAAATAAAATATCCCAGCTACTTCGCTGGTCATTAAATAAAAGGTTCCAGCTACTTCGCTGGTTGTTAAATGAAAGGTCCCGGTTTTTACTGGTCATTAAATGAAATGTCCCAGCTACTTCGCTGGTCGTTAAATGAAATGTTCCAACTCCTTCGTTGGTCGTTAAATGAAAGGTCCCAGTTTTTTTATGTCATTAAATGAAATGTCCCAGCTACTTTGCTGGTCGTTAAATGAAAGGTCCCAGTTTTACTGGTCGTTAAAAGAAAGGTTCCAGCTACTTCGTTGGTCGTTAAATGAAAGGTTCCAGTTTTTCTGGTCAGAATGTCCAAAATCATAAATTGCAAGCTAAAGGTCGTATAAAATCTATAGTGAGTGATTATTTCACATAAAAGTCATAAAAAAATTACCAATTTGCTAAAAGTATTTGTTGATTCCAATATTCTTAAATGCACAAAAGAATCACCTCAGATTACCTCTAGTATTTTTCCAAAAGGTGAAACTTTTTGCGAAAAGAGGTAAAATTCAAATCTTTTCCCTGTTGATCAACCAAAAGGATGAGAGAAATATCCTCGGTATGATTAGCGAAAGAAATATTCGATGACGTTGAAAAGCCAGAAGCGAATTGATATTGATCATAGCTATGACGCATGTTTAAAGATGATTTTATGGCAATCAGACAGTGGAAATATCCTGAGCGATAAAAGAATCCACTCAATCCATATATCCATTTTAAAGCTACAATCAAATATCTGCAAAAGGGATCTCTCAATTGTCGTCAAGATGAAGGCGAATTAAGCGAGTAGACCCCCGGGGCCAAAGAAGATTTGGATCATCTACCGAGATAAAGGAGTTTGTGAAGGATCCTTCCAGGGACAATTCAGATCACCGTCGAGATGAAGGCGAGTGTGATGGACCTACCGACAAACCCTAAATGATATTTGATTTCAGCTATCATCTAAAGACCTTTGAGCCAATATCATATATAATCCCTGAGAAAATGAAGGATCGGAGCATCTCTGAGATGAAGGAGTTTGTGACGTACCCTTCCCTGAAAAAGAGAGAAAAGTCAGGTACATCCAAAATGAAGGATGATGAAAAAAGCCCAAAAAAGTTCAATGACTCAAAAGGAGTGCAAAAAGATCATCATGAGAAAACACTCAGATATCAAACTGCCTAAATTGCCAGAAATCATCTTTTCTTATGCAAAATATCTTTTATCAATGTCTTTTCACTACTTGCTTTTATGAAATTGAGAATATCTTTTCTCCTCATATCAGGGAAATGGATAGCTTCCTTGAAGAAAATCATCATCGCTAAAATTTTGAATTTGACTCTTAAAAACCAAGGAGTTAACTTCGTTGGAGGAAATACTCTAGGTAAAAGAGGGAATATCTTTGCACACACGTGCACATTTTCGAGCGTTGAAGTCAACTATAAATTTATCTTATTGGCAAAATTTTCTAGATATTCTAAGAATAAAATAAGTAGTCAATATCCATTTTGATGCAACCTAGCGTTGTTCATATCTTCCAGAAGAGTTACCCCATTCAGTTGAAGTATCTCTCCTGTCCCATCACGGTTTCAAGAAATCCGTATGGTTGTTCCCACTCAGGTTAAGGGTCAAAACCTGTACTTCCTGCGAGAGGTCATTAAATTCAAAAGCTGATTTAGTCTCAGCAATGAGACGTCCAAGTTCATCCCTTTTTCAAAGCTTTAGGGAACCCCATTTCCTTCCTCCTTTCGCGAAACCCCTGTCGGATTTGTTCGTCCAAACTCCGAAGGTCTCATCATGGTCTCTTCACTCGAGGATTCCATATGGTCGTCCCCTTCAGGTTAAGGGTTAAGCCTGAACCTCGTACCTCGAGGTATCTTCCTTCTTCAGGTTTTGGTTAAACCTGAATCTCGTTTTAAACGAGTCTCCCTCATTTCGACGAGGTGTTTCCTTCCAAGTCCCATCATGGTTCTTCCCATCGAGGAAGCCTTGATTTGTATATCCATCCAGGACAGGATCCCATTTGAGCTTCATCTCGCAAGACATTTTCTCATAAATGTCCCATCAAAGTCCTCATATATTCATTTCCCCAAATTATCTCAATATATCTTCGTCCCATCCAGGTTAAGGGCTAAACCTGAGTCATTCAAAAAGCTAACCTTGTCTCACCCATGAGACTTGATCAAAATTCATATCTTTCATCATTTCGGGATCTTCACCTAAAGTCCCATCACGATTTCCTCATTTTCTATTCAGTCATATCAATTTCGAGGATTTCATCTTCCCAAAGCCATTCAAGGATAAAAATTTAAGCCTGAAACCATGTCTTTCAAATAAATTCTTCCACACCCAGTTCAGATCTGCTGACTCGGGCATTTTTCAAAATTTGGAGTGTTGTCTTTGCCACTAAGCTCGACTTTCAACCGGCTTAGTAGCAAAGAGGGGCATCTGTGAACACCCCAAATTTTTCAAAATATTTTAAATATTCCCTTCTTGCCCCTAAATTCATCTTTTGAGCAAAATAAGCTATTTTTAAATCTAAATTTCAGCTCATTTCTCAAGTTTTACTAAAATTAAATTCATTCTATATGTTTAAATTGATTTCAGATCTGGATCCATTGTCCAGATCCAAATCTGAGCCTCGTTGTCCAACTTTTAAAATAAAATTATAGAAAATACCAAAATTAGTTTTTTAAAATAGCTCGAACAGTCCATCCGACATCTGTTTGGATCCATCATGTTGTATTTCTCGATTCGAGTGTCAAAACTCATACATTTTCTCAAAACCTGGGTCCAAACCCATTTCCTGAAGAAATTTCCTCTAAATAACCTCTAAAACCTCCTTTTTGTAAATATTTCTCAAAAATGCAAAAAAAAAAATTTAGTTTTCCTTGTTTTGCCGTACATTTTAGGATTTTTATTCCAAAAATACAAAAAATTGTAGAAATACCGAGAAAAGAACAAAAAAAAGTAATAAATGAAGGAAATTACAATTTTTTTTTTTTAAGACCCGTTTTTAGAAAAATTTATTTTAAAAGACCCTTTTTGGAATTTTTTTTTAGAAAATCCCCTTTAACCAAAGTTAGGGTTTCTCGAACTGAGGCTTTTTCTCTCTTCCCTTTTTCGAAGCCTTCATGGCTTCCATCCGCCCGAACCTCTTCCATCCTCCCTCTCTCGCCCAAATCTCCCCATGTGCGAGCTCCTCCATCTCCCAATCTCCGTCCATTTGCAACAAACCTCCATTTTCATCCTCCATCGCCCGGCCACCCATCTAAGCCCTTCATCTCCAACCGAAATCTCCATTCTCGATCCTTCTTCTCATCCCTACATAAACAAACATAGCCCTTCCTTCTTCGGCACCGCGTTTCACCCCCGCACCCCTCTTCTCGGATGGCTTCCCCTCTTCTTCTCTGAGGAATCACACCTTCTTCCTTCTTCATTCCCCCCTTCTTCTGCTTCTTATTTTCTGTTCTTATTCCCAAGTTGCTGGAGATCGGCGATTACCCGAAAAAAATCCAGCACCCTTCTTGTTTCTACTGGCTTTCTCCACCAATTGAGGTAAGTCAGCTCCATTACAAAGATACCACCAAGGAACTCGATCGGCTCCAGCCATCCTCGGTTTAGATCCCTGCAGTAATCAAGTAAATAACTCCTTCTTCTTTTTTATCATTTTCAGAAACTCCCTTTTCCTTTCCTAGCATCGCCTTTTTTTTTCTTTTCTTTCTTTTTTTTTCGTTCTTCTTCATTTTCTCCTTTTCTTTGTAAATGCAAAATGGTGTGATTGACCTGCCTGTAGCAGGATCAACCCATCTTATGCGACATCAAATAGGAATGATATCCATTCCAACACATTTCCTTTCACCTATGCTCCTTTACGGTACATTTGATTTTGTTTTAAAGTTCTCTATAGCTTCAATTTCGCATCAGGTTCTGGTGGTGGATCCATATTTTATGATCTTTTTTTTTTTTAGTTTCAGCTTTGGTGTTTCGTTTTATTCTTTTTTTTATCATTATATATTTATTTGTTAATTTTCTTGCTTGGTTATATCTAATTCCTAGTATTGATAGAGTCAGATTGTTCCTTACTCACGATGTCTCAAACATACCCACGGTTGATCCCCGGTTCCAGTATTCTTTTCTTCTCCCCTTTTCCTAAAATCATTTCTGAATCTCTCCAATCTTTACGGGCTTTTGAATATATGCTTATAGTTGGCCGTCTGCTTCATTTTTATAATTTCTCACATACAAGTTTATTTTGACTTCCAGGTCATGTTTGATTCCCTGTTTTGTTTCATATATCGTAATAGTCAATCGATGTTAGTACTTTAGTATCACCGTTAATTCATCTGCGAATATCATTGGTTTGCTGGATTTTTTTTTTCTGACTATGTGATTGTATCAGTCCCATTTGTCTTGTATCATCTGGCATCTTGGGCATAGACGGTGGAACAAAAAAATGCTCAAATTACATTACCTAACAGTCATCTAGAGACCTATCGGTGGGGGTGATTGAAGTCATGGTAAGACTGGTCACATTGACAATGTATCAGTTTACCACAAAGGTTCCCCATCCTATCAGAGAAAGTCACCATAAAATGCTATGAAGGGTTAACTGTGGGGTTATTGGCAAAGATGCATTAACTCATATCCCAGGGGTTGCTAGAAGACTGCAACCAGTTGCATAATCATTATACATGAATTGGTTCTTTCACAGATTCACTATATTCAAGTAACAGAAGTTGACTCTGCTGCAGTGATCTACCATAAATAATTTGCTGATCTTGTATTACACACTACCCACTCACCAGGTATGGACAAAATACTTGAATTCTTCTATTTGCTGGGTTCGGTCATTGTTTGCTTGTTCTTCTGAATAAAAATGATCCCAAGATACATGGCATCAATCTGAAGCATGTTCAGTTTCGATCTTAAGGATCAAATTTTTGCATCCTGTAGTTACCTGCAACCACCCTTGTAGTTTGATCATAAATGTTACCTGCACTTCATAGTTCACAGTAGTTCCCAAAGTTTTTTTGTACCTCCATAGGGCATACCACTGCTCTCATGGAAATATAGAAGAGGAATGAGTAGATTGTTTTTTGTGGTAAGACCAGAAAGGTATGATATCCCTGATCAATCTCTTTTATTTGCTATGCTTGTGTCTTAATTGCTACCTAACTTTTTTTTATTCTGCTGCTAGAAGTTTCCTGTTTGTCAAACATTATTCAGTTTACAAATTCAATGTTGTAATGAACCAAAAAAATTTTTTTTTGCAACCAGATAAGGTATAGAATCTTACAAAAACAAAAGGAAGAGTCTCTCAATATGGAAAACTATAAGCAAATGAAATCTACCCAAAAGAAGCCAAGAATGAGAATAGAGCTGTGGAGCTTATGCTATGGAGTGGAATGATGGACCTAGCCCAGGAGCTCTCCAAGGAAGTACAAAGGAAAGGTACCCTTTCCAAGGCTGCAATATATCACCCAGTATGGGTACAACAAAGGATCAAAAGTATGTATCATTCCTCACCGGACCAGTCTAGTGCAGAGGCGTTTCCAAGTAAGTTTTATTAATGCTTCAAAATAACATCTGCTACCATAGTTCAGTGCATTAGACATGCTAAAGTATTATTACATTGTAAATCTCAGTAACTCAGATCAACACTCAATATACATCTATCTGTTTGCATCAATATCTAAATATATAAGGAATCGACTCATTATTCCAATCATGTGTTTCATGTGTTTATCA
Organism: Nuphar pumila; assembly: GCF_984573655.1. Classification (NCBI taxonomy): domain Eukaryota; kingdom Viridiplantae; phylum Streptophyta; class Magnoliopsida; order Nymphaeales; family Nymphaeaceae; genus Nuphar; species Nuphar pumila. The sequence goes on along the minus strand of NC_143259.1, from coordinate 28,202,144 downwards.
ATGTTTTGGTAAATTTTGCCTAAAAGGAATCAGCAGCTGTTCCATATTTGTTATAGTCAGGATTCCAGATTGTTGTCAAAATCTTTACATATGCCATTTTTCTGTTTTTAGTGAAAAACAACCGCTGGTCCAGCTTGCACCTCACCCAATATTCACCCTCATCTCTAACTCAGGCCTCTATAGCTTCATTTGTATTCCCCTGTTGCTTAATCAACCTCTCTTATATCTATATTTGTCACGATTCGTCTTACAGCACCATGTATATACCATCGGTTGTGGGTCATTTGTATATAGTAGCCCACCCTGTTTCATTTTTTTTTTGTATACATCTGTTATGAGTTGTGTTGTTTCAGAAACTTTCCACTGGTTTCGATATGTCATTACAATCCAGATTGTGCTGATAAAATTAGTACAAAGATTAAAATGCTGATGGGCGCCTTCTATACAACAGCAGGAGCTGCTTCGATTAATGCTATAATATCAAAGGACAAAATTCTGAGCCCTTTCAAAAGCAAATGTTTATTTCAAAACTCATGTGTTTGCATTAGTTTCAGCTAGAACATCCATGACTAGCTCAATACGTAGATGCCTAACTTTACAGTCCTGTCAACTACGTTGAGGGTTGGCAAGGATGTGATTGAAACAGGAATCAAATTTGTGCCGGATCCAGTCCCCAGACCTGCGGCCAGGGTTGGTGTTGGTGGCCTTGCCCGAGTGGTTATTCTCCTCATCTCAAAATCATAAATCTCCACGGCTTTTTATCCTGCTCAAGATACACTGGTATGGTAGCGCAGGAATCGAAATGCTAACAGGTAAGAATCCCCTGCAGTTTAATCATTCTTGTATTCTATTTCTATTCTCAGGTTTGAATATGAATTGCTGCTGTGAACATCATATTGTCTTATATCTTATCATATGCTGCCATTATTCGCATGTGAAATTCACCTGTTACTATTATATGCAGAAATTGTTTAAATAACTGGATTATTACAACTTGTCCAATGCATTGATGGTCCTTGCCATTTGTATTCTTATACTACCTATATTATGTCTAACTCCCATCTTGTTTATAGAATAGGAGAAGAGTTTTTCATGGTTGCCCAGAATTCTGATCACAGGATCGGAATTCATTTTAATAGCTGGATATTAGGCAGAACAATTGTCCATCCCTATTACTTTACATGGTTATACCCTGTGTCTACTCACTTACACACCCGCCTCCTTTGTAAATCACACTCAGCAGCACAGTCACATAGATTATACCTGCATACCAATGTCATTCTTTACATCCTTGCGCATTCCACCTGCTATATCTACAGTGGCCTTTGCATAGTGTAAATACCAAACAGTATGTCTCCTGTACATTTGAATATCATGATTAGCATCTCACTTATTATAGTTGCTTTACTCTATTTTGACATGTTCATATGATTTAGCTTATCACAGTATAACATATTCTTCATATCCTTTTATGTTTTATATTTTACTTATGTTAACTTAAAATTTTTGCAGAAATCAGGTAGAGATGTCATTAGTTTAGAATTCTATAAAGAATTCAAAATTGTAATAGGCAGTAGAATAAATGAGCATTTAAATATCATAAATTATCTGTTTTCATATTTTTTTCTTTCATTTTCAAAAATTCATGAATGGGAACACGAATGGCATGTGCACCATTTCGTAAAAGGTAATTAATCCTAAATTGATGATTTACATCATTGGCCATAGTGAGGGTGTGTGATCATCGCAAAATTTTTCCTCTTGTAATATTCTATCTCTTCTTCTTCCTTTCCTACCTCTATGTCCTCCTTTTGAAGGGAGGAAATAGAGGACGGAAAGAGCAAAGAGAGGAGAAAAGACAAGAAGAGAGAAGAGGAATTACCTTGCGGGTCTCACTTGACCTTAATTTGAAAATTTTTGAAATAACTCGCCTCCGTTTTCGAAATATTTGCGGGAAAAACTGGAAGACGGGATTCGCTCGTCGGTACGAGGTTCGACCGTTCCTAGCGCCTTTACCAGGGGTAATCGAACTAAGGGTCGAATTTTATGCTTTTTTGCTTTGCGAAGAATTTATCTAAGTCTTTATCCTAAGTCTAAATGCACAAAGAATCATGCTTGTGCAAATGCAAAAATGTATGCTCTTTTTGAAAATATTTTGAAGAATTTCCAAGTGTTTATGAGATGAATCTGATAAAGTGAAGAAATGATTTTTAACTTAGAACTTAAGATTAAAGTTCTCAAGTTTTTAGAATAATCAAGAGCTTGGGAAAATAAATCTAGATTTTGGAAAATGATTTTGAAGTTTTGAGATAAAAGGGATTTTCAAAGTCATAAATGGACTTTGAATCAGAATAGAAATGAAAAATGGAGTTGAATCAGGAGGAAAGGTGGAATTGGGAAATTTGAATAAAATTGAGAAATGGAATTGTTTTAAAAGTTGGATTTTCAAGATGAAATCTGAGTCTAATATCTGTATTCTGAATAGAGTTTTAAAGTTGAATTCTGAATTTAGGATCTGAAATGGAAACTTGATTTGAAATCTGGAAAGAAATGGAATTGGTTTTAAGAATTGGATTTAAAGTGGAATTTGGTTTTGGAATTTTGAATGGAATCAGATTCAAGATTTGGAATCCAAGAAGGTATTTAGATCTGAAATCTGAGATCCAAGATGAATTGGGTTCTGGATCCTAGAATGGATTTTCGGATCTGTAATCTAAGATCCAAGGTTAATTGGGTTCTGGATCTTAAGATGGGTTTGGATCTGAAGTCTGAGATCCAATGTAGAGTGGGACTCTGGATCCTAAGATGGATTTGGATCTGAAGTCTGAGATCCAATGTAGAATTTGGGTTCTGTATCCTAAAATGGATTTGATCCAAGATTTGGAATCCAATATGAAACGTGGATCTGAGATCTAAGATCCAAAAGGGGAGGTTGGATTCATACTTGGAAATCTGGATCCAAGTTGGGATTAGAGCCTAACTTTGGATTTGGATTCTGAAAAGTCCAAAATAGGACTTTTTAAGGATGGATCTGGGTGAAAACCCAGATTGATTTTAAAGTTTAGGAAGGTTTGAATTTTGAGATTTCAGAATCAATCTCAACTTTGATTTTGAAATTGAAGAGAACTTGATTTTAAATCAGAAGATGAATAAAAAAAACTTCAAAGTTCAAATTGAACTTTGAAATTGAATTTTGAATTTGGGTTGGAATTTTGGATATAGAATGATTTTGAAATTCCAAAGTCAAATTGGACTTTGAAATTGAGATAGAATTGGAATTTTGAAATAGAAGTTTGAAGAAAAGATGTTCAAAATCACTTGGGTTTTTGAAAAAGAATTCTGAAAAATGTGATGCAATTCTATCCTAAATGACGAAATGAATTTGAATAAGCTTGGAATTGGATTTTGAAAAGCTATTTTATTCTTTAAATGAATTAAGAATGAGATTGAAGATATAATATATCCCTGACTATGGTCATTGAATATATTATATAATAATCACATCGAAATTCAAGCGAAGAATAAAATACATTTTTGGTGCTTTTATTGAATTTAAAATGAAATTAACTCTCAATATACCCTGACTATGGCCATTGGTATATATTTTGAGTTAATTTTAAGTTAAATTCTGATAAAAGAAGAAAATATTTAAGAAAAACATGATGAATTTTGAAAATGGATCCAGTGTGGATCCAGTGTTATTTTGTAAAAGATAAAAATGCTAAGTTTTGTCCACACCCTGACTATGGCCATTGATGTGGATCATCAACTTAGTATTTATTATCTCTTACGAAATGGTGCACGTGCCATTCGTGTTCCCATTTGTGAGGATTTGAAAAATAAAAAAATGCATGAAAAACAAGTAATTCAATGATATTTACAATGCTCATCCATTCTACCTAAAACAGGGAATGTAAATTCTCATTAAGGCCTAACTTATTACAAGGTTTAAACTCGAAAATGCAAATCTCAAATGATGATATTCTCCTCATATTCCCTGCAAAACAACTAGATAACATGAAAATAGAAGGGAAATGACATATATCACATGGATATCAAAAAAAAAAAAATGTTCATATACTAGGATATGAATGATGGAAAGATAGAAGATATGATATATATACTTATACATACACATATATATACATGCATATGTCATATATATATATATATATATATATATATATATATATATATATATATATATATACACACATATAGATATATGTATGTACGAGAGAGGAGATAAACTAATGAGCGGTAGGTAGTGGTGATACATATCTCAAATCGATATACCCTAGCACAATGACCTAGTAAGCTACCTTCAAAATCACTTAAAGAATTTCTGCAACCCTGTATAATTATATTTCACATAACAAATCTTAGCTGAAAAACTTTAACAACTGATCAATGGATCCAGGTGATCATACACCAGGAATCAAATTTCTTGTGAAATCAGTTCAGCAACTCTCCTTTTCCTGATAGTAATGGACCAAAAACTTCTTCCTTGACAACAAGACTGCTTTCACCAAATAGTTACTGTAACGACTGGGAACCTGGATAGCAAGTGGTTATGCATGGACAGTATTCAGGAAACAAAAGTATTTACACTCATAGTGAAATGTTGCTGAAAATGGTCATGATAATATGCAGGAGATGTTACATGAGGTACTTATGGTATAATGGACATACACAGGTGTGATGGGAAATATATGGTGATTATGGACATCATTACATGCACAATAAATGACACACAGGTTGCAGCTGAGTGCTGCAACAACAAAAGATTGAAATGGGTGTCAATAAGTGAGCACGGATATACATAAGTAGCAACACATAGTGAATAGATGGAATGTCATTACATGGAGGATCATACAGAGGACACCTATATCAGAAGGAAAAATGCTGATATTATAGGCACAATGGTGCTTATGGGGGATATATAGTGAAGTGCAGTGGGTGTCTACACAGGAGATTGGGCATGTCTGCTATATAACCGAAAAACCTCATGAACTGTGCCTGTAGAGGTTGCTGCGGAGGGCGACAGGTATAAATGCTGTGAATATGGCTGTGAAGGTGAGCTATGGGGGGGGGGGGGGGTATATGCTGGAACTGGAATATGTAAATATGCTGGAAGTTGGAATGCACAGATGGACAAAAAGCAATAAATATATACGTGAATGAGAGTGACAGATACAGAAAAAAAAAATACTCTTATGTGAAGAGGATGAAGATGTAGGGCAGCCAAATATGCAGCCCCAGCGCTTTATTACCATGGACTAAGATTCCAGCTCTACCACTGGATGCTACAGCAGATGTTAGAACTTCAAGAGCATGGTAGCCTCTGCATTAATCAGGTAGTTATACTCCTTTTTGTGATAAAACGACTACCAGCTGATGTTGTTGATGGATTCATGCAGTCTCTATAACTCACAGGGTGTATGTTTATGACACCATAACGATATTACACAGAAGGTTGGTGAACAAATTTATGACTAAAAATACATGGGTAAAAAAAAAAAAGTTATATACAGTGCAGAGAAGAAAAAAAAAAAATGTAAATGCTGGTAGATGTAAGTGCTATAGTGCAGGTATATGCAAAATAATGGAGTGTTCAATAATCAAATGCTGAGATGTTTAATGACTAGCACGCATAAATACATTGCTAATAGATAACTGGAAATATTCCATAGGACATGACAAATAATGGGTGGTAATGTGATGGTTGCAGAAAGGTATTTTAACAAATTTGGTAAGCCCTGACTTTCCTCAGGTTCTTCAGAGAATCCATAGTGATCAGCCCATCCATTTATGCAGAACTTGGGCTGCTATTCGTGATGGCTAAAGCTTTCAGCTTTTTCATTCACTGAGTACCGACCCTTTTACTCCCACACAGTGTGTTATAGGTGAAGCATCCGTCCCTAGGCTCGCAAAAGGACATACCCTCTGGAAAGATTCAAGAAAGGGTGTGAGGAGTGACAGCAGGCACTATGAACGTGAGTGAGGTAACAGTAGCCCATGGGCTGTTGTTAATGCAAGTGAAATAGCAGCAGCCCATGGGCTGTTGTCCATATAAATGAAATGATGGTGAATGCCCAAAAGCATATCGTGAGGTATAATGAGTGCTGGGCAATGTTGTACATTGGTGAAACCAAGGTGAGATAGTGTAAAAATGATGTCCATCGACTTAATCAAAGAATCCAAAGTAATTTCACCATAAAGGAAAATAACAACCAAATTATTTGCAGAAAAATATAGACCAAATGATACGAAATTCATGACCCTATCAAATACAAGGGATGGGATTATGTGTATATGCCATCAATCGAACTTAACACCGGGTTAGATCTAATCTCATGACAGAGATGAGAGCCAAACAACAAAGAAGAATCAAGCAAAAGGACATAGGAAGTAACGAAAACAAACAGAATTAACAACAAAAATAACAACAAATTGGAAATTCAAAGAAATAGGAAACACTTATTCATGTTACGGCAAAATGTGGCCGTGTGCTATGATAATAATTTAAGGGATGAAGGTATGAACAGGGCCGCATAGATGCCAATCAGAAGTCAGAGTGATCTTAGGAGATCAGGTCATAATTAGTCGAAATAAGTATTCAATACATAACAGGAGATATTGTGCATATGGAGGAGATACTATCACGTTGTTTGGGCAGATCTGGAGATCTCTTGATCCTTGGAAAACTAATCTCTCTTCACCCGTAAATCAGGAATTGAGGCTCCTGTTGTTACATCTTTGTTCATCTCTGCAGCCTCTTCCCAAGAGCTAATACCCCTGGAGGAGGATGCCTCTGATTACAGGGAGGGATTAAAGGATACGCAGGTGATCTGGCCAGAGTAACCATCTTACAGAAACATGGGCATGAGCGATAAGAAAGTGCAAATGGTGTTATTGACAGATCATCAGGCCTAACATTTAAAATTATCTATGTCAACAAGGAGCTGACGATAATAATTTGTTTGATCCAGGTGAACCGAGGGGGTCATTACGGGACACCACCGACCACCCACTAATGATATGGCCATGGATGCATGTTATTTCAATAGGTGTGAGAGATCTAGGAGAGGCTATATCAACGGGGGATTACTAAATTGTAAATACATGTAAAAAAAACTACCAGATCAAGAGGGAGCAAGGCAAATACTGCTACGCGTAATAAACAGAGCTGAAATAAATAATAATAAAAAAAAAAAAAAAAAATAAGATCGATAAATCTTCCAGAGACCGAATTAACAGAGAAAGAAGAAGGGAAATATCTAAAAGCTTCGCTCATTCATAATCATGCAAACTAACGAAACTACAAAAAAAAAAAAGTAAGGAATAAAGAGGAGATGATGTAGGAACATGATATTCCCTTGTTATAGCACGAGGAGGTATTTGGATTGCTACAGGCAAGCGAACATCTTCCGTGGTGCATTGATATGGACCAAAACAGAAGGAACAAAGAGAGATCTAGAGAAAATCAGAGGGAAAAAGGGGATTTACCACGACCGAAGATGCAGAATCGATTGGATTCCGAGTTGCTGTTGCGACCTCCGTTCTCTTCAATCGACTATACCCTTTTCTTGCACCTCTTCTTATTGAGGAAAGAGGAAGGATCCGGAATGGATGTGAGGCAGAAAGTCCTCGATCAAATGAAAAGATGGGTGCTGATCATGGATTTGCAGAGAAGCTCTCAGTGACGAAGATGCTGATGATGGGATTTTTTTTTCTTCCTCCCCTACAGAAGCGATGGAGGCTCCTTCTTAAAGGGAAATGGAGAGTTCGGGAAGAAAAATCGTTGAGGATTGAGGGTGGAGGAGAGGGGAAGCTGTTGGAAGATCAACGATCGAGAGGAGAAGGAAGAAGGCGCGGGAGGATTCCGTTGTAGAATTTCTCTTTTTCCAAAAGGAGGCTTCCTTTTTAGGGAACTTTTTAAAAAATGAAAAAGAGGTTTTCAGAAAATTGTTTCACAAGGCTTAAAATCCTTTGTTTTTCTTGTAATTTTTCTCATTTTTTTTTGGTTTTTGTGTTGTTTTTCAATTTTTTTGTATTTTTAGAATAAAATCCTAAAGCTTTTACGAGAAACCAAAGATTTAAAACTATTTTTTGTTTTTGTGTTTTTGTAAAATATTTACAACAGGGGGCTTTTCTAAGAATTAAAAGCTATTTTTGGGGAAATATCTTCAGAAAAATGCGTTTGGATCCGGATTTTGAAGAAATATGGATTTAAAGCACTGGATTCGGATCCAGAGTTGATTTTGAATATATCAATATGGATTTTAATTCAGAAAATCTGAAGAATGATCAAAATTTAGCTTTGATTTTCTCATAAAATGAAACCAGGGGCAAAAAGGTCATTTTTACAAATTTTTTTTGAAAAATTTGGAGTGTTCACAGGGTGTAAACAAGACTTAGGATTTTTATCTTTTACGAAATAACACTGGATCCTCTTCAAAATCATCCTATTTTCAAATATTTTCTTCTTTTATTAAAGTTTTACTTAGAATTGGCTCAAAATATATACCAATGGCCATAGTCAGGGTATATTGAGAGTTAATTCCATTTTAAACTCTATAAAAGCACAAAAATATGTTTTATTCTTCACCTGAATTTAAATATAGATTATTATATAATACATTCAATGACCATAGTCAAGGATGTATTATATCTTCAATCTTATTTTAATTCATTTAAAGAATGGAATAGCTTTTCAAAATCCAATTTCAAAAATTTAAATTCATTCATCCTTTATGATAGAATTGCATCATATTTTTAAAATTTCTTTTTCATAAATCCCAGTAGTTCTTTCCTTCATTTCTCAGATCAAATCCTATTTATAAATTCAAATTCAATTCTATTTCTCAAAAGGATTCAAGAATTCAATTTCAAAGTCTCATTTGACTTTGAAACTTCAGAATCATCTTGTATTTCAAATTCCAAATTCTATCTTAAATTTAAAATCCAATTTAACTTTGAAATTCATTTGTATATTCAAGATTCAATTTCTAAAATTCATTTTCCAAGTTCAAATTAAACTTGGAAGTTCTTGATTCATCTTCTGAATTTAACTCCAAATCCATTTTAGGATCCAGGATTCAACACTCATATTGGATTTCAGACTTCAGATCCAATTCCTCTTTAGGATTCAAACTCCAATTCCACTTTTGGATCTCAGACTTCAGATTCAATTTCCTTATAGGATCCAGAACCAATTTCACCTTGGATCTCAAACTTCAGATCCAAATCCATCTTAGAGTCCAGAGTCTAACTCTACATTGGATCTCAGACTTAAGATCCAATTGCATTTTAGGATCCAGACTCCAATTTCACTTTGGATCTTAGACTTCAGATCCAATTTCCTTATAGGATCGAGAATCCAATTTCACCTTGGATCTCAGATTTCAGATCCAAAATCCATCTTAGGATCCAGAACCCCATTCTATATTTGGATCTCAGACTTCAGATCCAAATCCATCTTAGGATCAGGAACCCAATTCTACATTTGGATCTTAGACTTCAGATCCAAACTCATTCTAGGATCCAGAACTCAAGTCCATCTTGGATTCCAAATCTTGGATCTCATTCCGTTTAGGATCCGGAATCAAATTCCAAATTCTAGATTTCAATCCCATTGTCGGATCTAATCTAAATCCATTTCTATTCTTAAATACCATCCGGATTTCTCAGATCCATTCCGAATTTCAAACTTCAAAATCCAAATTCAATTCCATTTCAAGTATTCATTTCCTTTCCTAAATCCAAGTTCAAAATTCAAAGTCCATTTCTGACTTTGAAACTTAATTTCCTTTCCTTTCAAAGCTTTAAATCATTCTTTCTCAAAATCAAGACTTATTCTTCCAACTCCGATTATTTCAAAGACTTAGAACTTCTCTGATCTATCTCAAGTTTCAAAGTTAGATTCAAAACATTTCTTCACTCCTTTACCAATTTTCATCTCAGAATACTTGAAAATTTCTAAATCAAATTTTCAAAAGAGCATACATCCTTACATTGCACAAGCATGATTCTTTGTGCATTTAGAGTTAGGATAAATTCTTAGATTATATTTAGGCAAAGCAAAAGGCCTAAATTCGATCATTGGTTCGATTACCCCTGGTAAAGGCGCTAGGAACGGTCGAACCTCGTACCGACGAGCGAATCCCGTCTCTCCATTTTTTTCCCGCAATATTTTCAAAACGGAGGCGAGTAATTTTCTAAATATTTTCAAATAAAGGTCAAGTGAAAACCCGCAAAAGAGTTCCTCTTCTCTCTTTCTTTCTTTCTTTCTTTTCTCTTCTCTCTTTTTTTTCTTTCTTTTATTTTCCTCCCTTCAAAAAGGAGGAAAATAGAGGTTAGAAAAGGAAAAGAGAAGGAGGAGAGAGAAACCACAAGAGAATAGGAAAAATTTTGCGATGATCACAGTTTTGGCGACCGTGATGGGACTCGTCCCCGTCTGGTCGAATTATGCCTTTGCTTTGCTTTTATATAATCTAAGTCTTTATTCTAACATATGTCAGCTACATTTTCCATGCAAACCTTAGGAGCCTAGACTCTGTCCTAAGCTGACATCATTGCATATAGGATCTAAGTATGGTTTGGTAGGACTATATTGAGGAGATTATTCCATGCTCACATTAGACTTAGGTCTTAAATACAACTCTCCTCAATTTTAGGGATTGAATGCAAAACAATGTATGCAAGTGTATGCTTCTCTTGATTTAAATCTATCTCTTTAGGACTTGAATTAGAACCTTCTAATTTTATTGCATGTTGATCATGTTTTGAAAACAACCTTACCTATATTGTCCCGGTCTTCACGTTGCTGGGTTGTCTCACTGAACCATAGTTCGGGAGAGAGCCTCACAACTGGACCACTTATTTGGGTTCGCGCCCCCCTACCACGTACCTAAGGGCCATAGTTCGAGGTATATCAGTAGGTGCTCAAGGATGTTGGGAAACCATTACCTTAGAACCGGAGAGATATCTTATATGCCACGTACTTCGAGCTTTGGCTTAAGTATATCGGCATACCTTGATTGGAATCAGATGATCTAAATCTTAGAGTTAGGATTAAGGTCCTATCAGCTATTAAAAATATTGCATTTAGAGTCAGCTTTAGGGAGTGCTGTTTGCGCATCCTTGTCTGTACATCTGTGATTGTATGATATATCTTCCTTATATTTTCAAAACTCTGGGTATATATTTCAAAATGTCCTCTTTATTTTTAAAACCCAGGTGTATTTTTCTTTATCCTTTTCTTCTTCTTCTAAAAAATTCTTCAAAAAATTCTTCTGATCCTGCCTGCAAGTTCTTCAAAATTTTAAATCCTTACCATTTATTCTCAAATTCCATTTTTCCTTTTATTTTCTTCTGTTTTTATATTCTTGTTTATATTTTCATAAAAATCTCTTTCCGTCAAGAGATATCCTTTTTCAAAATGGTATCTTCTTTCATATCTTTAGTTGGTTACTCTCCCTCGTAGAGTAAACAACGCAATTGTCACAAATTTTGTGACGACTCAAATCCCTATTAAAGGGATACAATTTTTTAGATTTCAACCTAAATCCTTCCTCTTGTCAAAACTTCTCCGAAAAGTTTCTTTGGTCTAAAAACCTCCTCTTTCCTCTATAGAGAGATCACTGATATCCGAAAATGGTTACGACAAGAGCGGGAAAAGAAACAGTTCCTCAACTCAGCGACAGTGAGGCGGAGGAGATAAGCTCTCCTAAATCGGTCAGGGGACAGGGTCAGAACAAGAAAGATGACATTGACCCCGCTATGTATGATATGTTCCAAAAGATGATGGCGAGGATGATGTCGGAGCAAGTCGAGGCCAAGTTGAAAGAGGCAGTTCCTAAAAGCAAGCTGAGGAAGAAGCTTGTAAAGAAGCAAGTCAGAATCATCAGGAAGAAGGTACAGTCAAACACTACTTCTGAGGAATCAGAGTCAGTTGAGGAAGAATTGGAAGAGGAAGAGCAGATTGTCTACAAGCAGAATCCTCCAAGGCAGTCCGTAAAAATAGCTGCAGAAGAGCCTGAATCAGTCAACAAGCCCAAGTCTGGGGCTCCAGCAGAGGACCTGATGAGCAAGCAGATGAAGGAGATGAATCGAGCTATTAAGGATATTCAAGCCAAGGGTAAGGGCAAGCAGACCTATACTGGCGAAGATTTTTACGATGGTCTAGATGGGGACGATAACCTGAAGAACCTTCCGCGTAAATTTCTCAAGTTTGACGGGACTGGCAACCCTAAAGCCCACTTGGCCACATTTTATGCAGAGTGCAGTCGTTTCAGAAAAGACAACAGAGCGTTGTTTATTTGCTTCCCCCGCAGTCTGGAGGGTGTAGCAGCCAGATAGTATGCTGATCATGTGAATCCTATCGAACTACGAGAGTTCGATAAGGTAGTAAATCTGTTCATCGAGCACTTCTTATTCAACACTAAAGCCTCACCTACATTAAATCATCTTTACAACCTGAAGCAAGGAGAGAATGAAAGAGCAAGTGATTTCATAAACAGGTGGAGAAGCACCTGCAATAAAATGAAGGTACCCATTCCTGAGGAGCACGCATTGCAGGTGATCCTCAACAATTTCTCTCAGCCCATAAGAAGCCTCATCGCCACTTCCCCGGCGAAATCCTTCATCAAGTTGATTGAGCAAGCCGAATGGCTCGAAGCAGGAATAGAAAGCAGACTTTACGAGGGCATGCCTCTAGTCAAGAATATCCAAGACCAGAAAAAGAAGGCGCAGTTCGCTCATTCAGTTGAGGCCTCCTACAATAATCTTGGCAGTAGCATCAAAGGAAACAAGAACAACAGTGGCAGCGGTCCGAGAGTAGATCAAGGCAAGGGGCAGAAGGAGGGATCCTTTAAAAACAATGATAAGCCGCTTCCAATTGGCCTTCAGCAAAAGGGTGATCTTCAGGAGAAGCCCAAGTACATCAAGTGGGAAAAGGATCGAGTCTTCACTCCGTTATCTGAGAGTCTAGAAGTGATTATGAATTACCTTTTGAAGCACGGGATGATCAAACTCCCTAAGATCGCAGATCCTCCCGTAATGTTGGAAAATTCAAGGACCAATTTTGTAAATACCATAGGGCAACGGGGCACGACACAGAGCACTGTTTCGTCCTAAAACACATGATACAAGATTGCATTGACAGAAGTGAGCTGATAGAGGACGAGGAAGAAAAGCAGCCAGCAGTCCTGACAGAACCATTCCCGGACCACTCAAAGAATTAATAAAGCCAAAGCTCTTGTTTGCTTTCGTCTTTTTTTGTCAGTTGTCTTGTAGGGGCTAGTTAGCCCAGTCTTCTATGAGTCTTTTCCTTTTTAAGTTCTTGTAAATATTCGGTTGTTATCAAACTTTTGCTTATCAAATGAAATGTCAATTTCCTTTATATCTTTTATAATGCTTCTTTTTCCTTTGCCATATTGGGGCATTTTAATTCCCGTTCTTTTTCAGAATGCGGGGGCAATCCTGAAATCATTCATGAGAGAAATGATATTACCTATGAGGGCTTTTTCAAAAATCATGGAATTTTAAAAAAAAATCTTCGTTATGACCAAGGAGTTCAAATATTCCTTGGTCTAACCTTTGACAAAAAATCAACCCTCGTGTTGATCATGTCTTCAAAAATAAGTTTTTTTTAAAACCATTATATTGAAAGATCAACCCTTGTGTTGGTCTTATCTTCCAAAATGAATTTTAAACTTTTATATTCAAAGATCAATCCTTGTGTTGATCTTATCTTTCAAAATGGATTTTAAATCTTTATATTCAAAGATCAACCTTTTTGTTGGTCTTATCTTTCAAAATGGATTTCAAATCTTTATAGATCAACCCTTATCTTTCAAAGTGGATTTCAAAGCCTTTATATTCAAAGATCAATCCTTGTATTGATCTTATCTTCCAAAATGGATTTCAAATCTTTTTATTCAAAAGATCAACCCTTGCGTTGGTCTTATCCTTCAAAATTGATCTCAAAACTTTTCAAAGATCAACCCTGGCGTTGTTCTTATCTTTTAAAAATGGGTTATAAATCATCATATTCAAAGATCAATCATTGCATTGGTCTTATCTTCCAAAAATGGGTTTTAAATCATTATATTCAAAGATCGACCCTGTGTTGGTCTTATCTTCCAAGATTGGTTTTTAAGCATTACCTTCACGATCAACCCTTGTGTTGATCTTATTATCAATTTTGAGCTGCTATTTTTAGAAATCAGATCTATTGTTGATCTTCTTCTTCAAAATTAGGTATTCAAAACCATTGCCTTCGAAAATTAACCCTCATGATGATCTCTCATGTTTGGTTTAAAGGATCAGATCTCGCGCTGATCATTCTTCTTGTGGTGGATTTTCTTCCCCCAAAATGATTTCTCATTTATCTTTTAAATAGACATTTTCCTTCCAAGATCCCATATGCAGGCAGGATAAAAAATCCTCCTTTTTCTCAAATTTTGTAAATCTTCAGTTAATTTTGATATCTTTATCAGTTTCATTCATTTTATTTATATTGTTATCAAGTTTACATCAATTTTATCAAGTTTATCAAATATTTTCTCAAAATTCCATTAAATTTTATCAATTCCCTACCCTTTCAGGTTAAAGGGATAAACCTGATGCCTCTTTTCAATGAGGTATTCTTTTTATATCTGCCCCTTTCAGGTTAAGGGATAAACCTGACCCTCGTTGTCCGAGGTTTGCCCTTTCAGGTTAAGGGATAAACCTGACCCTCGTTGTCCGAGGTGTTTCCCATTCAGGATAAGGGATAATCCTGAAACCCCTCGTAGGAGCAATAACGCTACCTATGAGGATTCTTTTGTAAATACAAGTCTTGTCAATCTTTGTTAAATTTTCTAGATTTATATCAATTTTCCTTTATTCAATTTTTCTTAAATTCTATTCTTTTTCTCATTCAGGATAAGGGAAAATCCTGAGACCCCTCGTAGGAGCCACAATGCTACCTATGAGGATTCTTTTGTAAAATACAAGTTTTGTTAATTTTTGTTGATTTTCTAGATTTATATCAATTTCCCTTCATTAAATCTCTTTAAAATTTTATTCTTTTTCCCATTCAGGATAAGGGATAATCCTGAAGATCACTCATAGGGGCAACCAAGCTACCTGTGAGAATTCTTTTCACAAAATAAATCAATTCCCTCAAATGTTCTACATTTTTTTCAAAGTTCTATATCCTTTTGTCTTCTCAAAGTTTATTTCTTTTTCCCCATCACATACCTGGTCCATCTAAATCATAGATCATGAATTCTAAATCTTGTCATATCCCTTCTAAATTCAAGTCTCAGGTTACCTCTTCATAAAATCTTCCATTTCCCCTTCAGGTTAAGGGATAAACCTGAATCATTCTTTTCCTAAATTCTCATCAAATGTCTATTTTATCTCCCCTTCAGGTTAAGGGATAAACCTGAATCATTCTTTTTCTAAATTCTCTTCAAAAAATGTCTATTCTATTTCCCCTTCAGGATAAGGGATAATCCTGAAACCCCGGCCATTCTTCTTGCTTCAATCTCTAAATATCTTAAAATAGGCCGATCTCCTTCCCGACTCTCAGTTGGAAAACCTAGTGTTCGCATTGGGTATTTTGCTAAGTTTCCAAATCTAAAAATCAAGTTCATCAGTCCTCGTGCTGTTTGTCTCTCAGAAAGTCTCAATCTTAAATCAAGCCATTAAATGAAATGTCCCAGCTACTTCGCTGGTCGTTAAATGATTAAATGAAATGTCCTAGCTACTTCACTGGTTGTTAAATGATTAAATGAAATGTTCCAGCTACTTCACTGGTCGTTAAATGATTAAATGAAATGTTCCAGCTACTTCGCTAGTCGTTAAATGATTAAATGAAATGTTCCAGCTACTTCGCTGGTCGTTAAATGATTAAATGAAATGTTCCAGCTACTTCGCTGGTCGCTAAATGATTAAATGAAATGTCCCAGCTACTTCGCTGGTCGCTAAATGATTAAATGAAAGGTCCCAGCTACTTCGCTGGTTGCTAAATGATTAAATGAAATGTCCCAGCTACTTCGCTGGTCGCTAAATGATTAAATGAAATGTCCCAGCTACTTCGCTGGTCATTAAATGAAATGTCCCAGCTACTTCGCTGGTCGCTAAATGAAATGTTCCAGCTACTTCGCTGGTCGTTAAATGATTAAATGAAATGTTCCAGCTACTTCGTTGGTCGCTAAATGAAATGTTCTAGCTACTTCGCTGGTCATTAAATGAAATGTTCCAGCTACTTCGCTGGTCGCTAAATGAAATGTTCCAGCTACTTCGCTGGTCATTAAATGAAATGTTCCAGCTACTTCGCTGGTCGCTAAATGAAATGTTCCAACTCCTTCGTTGGTCGTTAAATAAATTATCCCAGCTACTTCGCTGGTCATTAAATAAAAGGTTCCAGCTACTTCGCTGGTTGTTAAATGAAAGGTCCCGGTTTTTACTGGTCATTAAATGAAATGTCCCAGCTACTTCGCTGGTCGTTAAATGAAATGTTCCAACTCCTTCGTTGGTCGTTAAATGAAAGGTCCCAGTTTTTTTTTGTCATTAAATGAAATGTCCCAGCTACTTTGCTGGTCGTTAAATGAAAGGTCCCAGTTTTACTGGTCGTTAAAAGAAAGGTTCCAGCTACTTCGTTGGTCGTTAAATGAAAGGTTCCAGTTTTTCTGGTCAGAATGTCCAAAATCATAAATTGCAAGCTAAAGGTCGTATAAAATCTATATTGAGTGATTATTTCACATAAAAGTCATAAAAAAATTACCAATTTGCTAAAAGTATTTGTTGATTCCAATATTCTTAAATGCACAAAAGAATCACCTCAGATTACCTCTAGTATTTTTCCAAAAGGTGAAACTTTTTGCGAAAAGAGGTAAAATTCAAATCTTTTCCCTGTTGATCAACCAAAAGGATGAGAGAAATATCCTCGGTATGATTAGCGAAAGAAATATTCGATGACGTTGAAAAGCCAGAAGCGAATTGATATTGATCATAGCTATGACGCATGTTTAAAGATGATTTTATGGCAATCAGACAGTGGAAATATCCTGAGCGATAAAAGAATCCACTCAATCCATATATCCATTTTAAAGCTACAATCAAATATCTGCAAAAGGGATCTCTCAATTGTCGTCAAGATGAAGGCGAATTAAGCGAGTAGACCCCCGGGGCCAAAGAAGATTTGGATCATCTACCGAGATAAAGGAGTTTGTGAAGGATCCTTCCAGGGACAGTTCAGATCACCGTCGAGATGAAGGCGAGTGTGATGGACCTACCGACAAACCCTAAATGATATTTGATTTCAGCTATCATCTAAAGACCTTTGAGCCAATATCATATATAATCCCTGAGAAAATGAAGGATCGGAGCATCTCTGAGATGAAGGAGTTTGTGACGTACCCTTCCCTGAAAAAGAGAGAAAAGTCAGGTACATCCAAAATGAAGGATGATGAAAAAAGCCCAAAAAAGTTCAATGACTCAAAAGGAGTGCAAAAAGATCATCATGAGAAAACACTCAGATATCAAACTGCCTAAATTGCCAGAAATCATCTTTTCTTATGCAAAATATCTTTTATCAATGTCTTTTCACTACTTGCTTTTATGAAATTGAGAATATCTTTTCTCCTCATATCAGGGAAATGGATAGCTTCCTTGAAGAAAATCATCAGCGCTAAAATTTTGAATTTGACTCTTAAAAACCAAGGAGTTAACTTCGTTGGAGGAAATACTCTAGGTAAAAGAGGGAATATCTTTGCACACACGTGCACATTTTCGAGCGTTGAAGTCAACTATAAATTTATCTTATTGGCAAAATTTTCTAGATATTCTAAGAATAAAATAAGTAGTCAATATCCATTTTGATGCAACCTAGCGTTGTTCATATCTTCTAGAAGAGTTACCCCATTCAGTTGAAGTATCTCTCCTGTCCCATCACGGTTTCAAGAAATCCGTATGGTTGTTCCCACTCAGGTTAAGGGTCAAAACCTGTACTTCCTGCGAGAAGTCATTAAATTCAAAAGCTGATTTAGTCTCAGCAATGAGACGTCCAAGTTCATCCCTTTTTCAAAGCTTTAGGGAACCCCATTTCCTTCCTCCTTTCGCGAAACCCCTGTCGGATTTGTTCGTCCAAACTCCGAAGGTCCCATCATGGTATCTTCACTTGAGGATTCCATATGGTCGTCCCCTTCAGGTTAAGGGTTAAGCCTGAACCTTGTACCTCGAGGTATCTTCCTTCTTCAGGTTTTGGTTAAACCTGAATCTCGTTTTAAACGAGTCTCCCTCATTTCGACGAGGTGTTTCCTTCCAAGTCCCATCATGGTTCTTCCCATCGAGGAAGCCATGATTTGTATATCCATCCAGGACAGGATCCCATTTGAGCTTCATCTCGCGAGACATTTTCTCATAAATGTCCCATCAAAGTCCTCATATATTCATTTCCCCAAATTATCTCGATATATCTTCGTCCCATCCAGGTTAAGGGCTAAACTTGAGTCATTCAAAAAGCTAACCTTGTCTCACCCATGAGACTTGATCAAAATTCATATCTTTCATCATTTCGGGATCTTCACCTAAAGTCCCATCACGATTTCCTCATTTTCTATTCAGTCATATCAATTTCGAGGATTTCATCTTCCCAAAGCCATTCAAGGATAAAATTTTAAGCCTGAAACCATGTCTTTCAAATAAATTCTTCCACACCCAGTTCAGATCTGCTGACTGGGGCATTTTTCAAAATTTGGAGTGTTGTCTTTGCCACTAAGCTCGACTTTCAACCGGCTTAGTAGCAAAGAGGGGCATCTGTGAACACCCCAAATTTTTCAAAATATTTTAAATATTCCCTTCTTGCCCCTAAATTCATCTTTTGAGCAAAATGAGCTATTTTTAAATCTAAATTCCAGCTCATTTCTCAAGTTTTACTAAAATTAAATTCATTCTATATGTTTAAATTGATTTCGGATCTGGATCCATTGTCCAGATCCAAATCTGAGCCTCGTTGTCCAACTTTTAAAATAAAATTACAGAAAATACCAAAAATAGTTTTTTAAAATAGCTCGGACAGTCCATTCGACATCTGTTTGGATCCATCATGTTGTATTTCTCGATTCGAGTGTCAAAACTCAAACATTTTCTCAAAACCTGGGTCCAAACCCATTTCCTGAAGAAATTTCCTCTAAATAACCTCGAAAACCTCCTTTTTGTAAATATTTCTCAAAAATACAAAAAAAAAATTAGTTTTCCTTGTTTTGCCGTACATTTTAGGATTTTTATTCCAAAAATACAAAAAAATGTAGAAATATCGAGAAAAGAACAAAAAAAAGTAATAAATGAAGGAAATTACAAATTTTTTTTTTTTTAAGACCCGTTTTTAGAAAAATTTATTTTAAAAGACCCTTTTTGGATTTTTTTTTTAGAAAATCCCCTTTAACCAAAGTTAGGGTTTCTCGAACTGAGGCTTTTTCTCTCTCCCCCTTTTCGAAGCCTTCATGGCTTCCATCCACCCGAACCTCTTCCATCCTCCCTCTCTCGCCCAAATATGCTTATAGTTGGCCGTATGCTTCATTTTTACAATTTCTCACATACAAGTTTATTTTGACTTCCAGGTCATGTTTGATTCCCTGTTTTGTTTCATATATCGTAATAGTCAATCGATGTTAGTACTTTAGTATCACCGTTAATTCATCTGCGAATATCATTGGTTTGCTGGATTTTTTTTTTCTGACTATGTGATTGTATCAGTCCCATTTGTCCTGTATCATCTGGCATCTTGGGCATAGACGATGGAACAAAAAAATGCTCAAATTACATTACCTAACAGTCATCTAGAGACCTATCGGTGGGGGTGATCGAAGTCATGGTAAGACTGGTCACATTGACAATGTATCAGTTTACCACAAAGGTTCCCCATCCTATCAGAGAAAGTCACCATAAAATGCTATGAAGGGTTAACTGTGGGGTTATTGGCGAAGATGCATTAACTCATATCCCAGGGGTTGCTAGAAGACTGCAACCAGTTGCATAATCATTATACATGAATTGGTTCTTTCACAGATTCACTATATTCAAGTAACAGAAGTTGACTCTACTGCAGTGATCTACAATAAATAATTTGCTGATCTTGTATTACACACTACCCACTCACCAGGTATGGACAAAATACTTGAATTCTTCTATTTGCTGGGTTCGGTCATTGTTTGCTTGTTCTTCTAAATAAAAATGATCCCAAGATACATGGCATCAATCTGAAGCATGTTCAGTTTCGATCTTAAGGATCAAATTTTTGCATCCTGTAGTTACCTGCAACCACCCTTGTAGTTTGATCATAAATGTTACCTGCACTTCATAGTTCACAGTAGTTCCCAAAGTTTTTTTGTACCTCCATAGGGCATACCACTGCTCTCATGGAAATATAGAAGAGGAATGAGTAGATTGTTTTTTGTGGTAAGACCAGAAAGGTATGATATCCCTGATCAATCTTTTTTATTTGCTATGCTTGTGTCTTAATTGCTACCTAACTTTTTTTTATTCTGCTGCTAGAAGTTTCCTGTTTGTCAAACATCATTCAGTTTACAAATTCAATGTTGTAATGAACCAGATTTTTTTTTTTTTGCAACCAGATAAGGTATAGAATCTTACAAAAACAAAAGGAAGAGTCTCTCAACATGGAAAACTATAAGCAAATGAAATCTACCCAAAAGAAGCCAAGAATGAGAAGGGAGCTGTGGAGCTTATGCTATGGAGTGGAATGATGGACCTAGCCCAGGAGCTCTCCAAGGAAGTACAAAGGAAAGGTACCCTTTCCAAGGTTGCAATATATCACCCAGTATGGGTACAACAAAGGATCAAAAGTATGTATCATTCCTCACCGGACCAGTCTAGTGCAGAGGCGTTTGCAAGTAAGTTTTATTAATGCTTCAAAATAACATCTGCTACTATAGTTCAGTGCATTAGACATGCTAAAGTATTATTACATTGTAAATCTCAGTAACTCAGATCAACACTCAATATACATCTATCTGTTTGCATCAATATCTAAATATATAAGGAATCGACTCATTATTCCAATCATGTGTTTATCAATGTTTTGGTAAATTTTGCCTAAAAGGAATCAGCAGCTGTTCCATATTTGCTATAGTCAGGATTCCAGATTGTTGTCAAAATCTTTACATATGCCATTTTTCTGTTTTTAGTGAAAAACAACCGTTGGTCCAGCTTGCACCTCACCCAATATTCACCCTCATCTCTAACTCAGGCCTCTATAGCTTCATTTGTATTCCCCTGTTGCTTAATCAGCCTCTCTTATATCTATATTTGTCACGATTCGTCTTACAGCACCATGTATATACCATCGGTTGTGGGTCATTTGTATATAGTAGCCCACCCTGTTTCATTTTTTTTTTGTATACATCTGTTATGAGTTGTGTTGTTTCAGAAACTTGCCACTGGTTTCGATATGTCATTACAATCCAGATTGTGCTGATATAATTAGTACAAAGATTAAAATGCTGATGGGCGCCTTCTATACAACAGCAAGAGCTGCTTCGATTAATGCTACAATATCAAAGGACAGAATTCTGAGCCCTTTCAAAAGCAATTGTTTATTTCAAAGCTCGTGTGTTTGCATTAGTTTCAGCTAGAACATCCATGACTAGCTCAATACGTAGATGCCTAACTTTACAGTCCTGTCAACTACGTTGAGGGTTGGCAAGGATGTGATTGAAACAGGAATCGAATTTGTGCCGGATCCAGTCCCCAGACCTGCGGCCAGTGTTGGTGTTGGTGGCCTTGCCCGAGTGGTTATTCTCCTCATCTCAAAATCATACATCTCCACGGCTTTTGTCCTGCTCAAGATACACTGGTATGGTAGCGCAGGAATCGAAATGCTAACAGGTAAGAATCCCCTACAGTTTAATCATTCTTGTATTCTATTTCTATTCTCAGGTTTGAATATGAATTGCTGCTGTGAACATCATATTGTCTTATATCTTATCACATGCTGCCATTATTCGCATGTGAAATTCACCTGTTACTGTTATATGCAGAAATTGTTTAAATAACTGGATTATTACAACTTGTCCAATGCATTGATGGTCCTTGCCATCTGTATTCTTGTACTACCTATATTATGTCCAACTCCCATCTTGTTTATAGAATAGGAGAAGAGTTTTTCATGGTTGCCTAGAATTCTGATCACAGGATCGGAATTCATTTTAATAGCTGGATATTAGGCAGAACAATTGTCCATCCCTATTACTTTACATGGTTATACCCTGTGTCTACTCACTTACACACCCGCCTCCTTTGTAAATCACACTCAGCAGCACAGTCACATAGATTATACCTGCGTACCAATGTCATTCTTTACATCCTTGCGCATTCCACCTGCTATATCTACAGTGGCCTTTACATAGTGTAAATACCAAACAGTATGTCTCCTGTACATTTGAATATCACGATTAGCATCTCACTTATTACAGTTGCTTTACTCTATTTTGACATGTTCATATGATTTAGCTTATCACAGTATAACTGTTATCGTGGCAAAAAAATTTTCCCCGTCTTCCCTTCCTTGCGGAAGAGAGAAAGAGGAAACGCTTTCGCGCTTCAAACTTGACCGGATTTTGGAAATGTTTTGAAATACTCGCCTCCGTTTTGAAAATTGCGGGAAAATCCATGGGATGGGACTCGACCTGTCGGTACGAGGTTCGACCGTTCCTGCCGCCTTTAACAGGGGTAATCGAACCAAGGACCAAAATCGTGCTTCACTTAGTTAAATTATCAAAGTTATGTTCTATCCTAAATGCACAGAGAATTCAGGCATGTGCTATGAGATTTTGGAAAATGCCAGTTGGAAAACATGATGTATGCTTAGAAAAACATTTGGAGTTGGAAAGAATCTCTCAGGAAAAAGGTCAATTTCTCAGAAAACTCAGATAAAAAAGGGGTTTTTGAAAACATGAGAAAGCTTATAAAGATGTGGAAAAATCAGAAATAGTTGAAAATCTTGGGAAAATGGAAGTGATTCTTGAGAAAAGATGAACCTTTTGAAAAGGGAAACACTTCTTAGGAAAACTTGAACTTTGAGAGTTTTCTTAGGAAAATGATGGAAAATTTATAGGAAAGCTCATTGGAGAAGGAAATTCAAAACTTGGGGAATCGAACTCCTGGGAATTTTACCTTTTGAAATACTTGGAAATCGATTTTGGGTCTTGGAGAAAGATTGGAAAACTCTTTTGAATCTCTTAAGAAAATATCGTTTTCCAGGGAAAACTGTGGAAAACTTGTCTTTGAAAAACCGATTTTGAAATCCTTAGAGTTTCTTGAGAAACCGATTTCTTGAGAAACCGATTTCTTGAGAATGAAGTTTTCTTGAGAAAATCTTGAGAAAATCAATGATTTCATGATGCAAATGACATGAGTGAATGAATGCACTTTGAAAAGATTTTCTAAGAGATTTGTTGGAAAATGTGCGCATTAAGTCAAGATAAATCCTTCACATATCCTGACTGTAGCCATGAATATGTTCAGAATTTAGTTGATTTGATGCACATGATTTTGAAAACTTTGGAAATATGATGTGCATTTTAAGATAGCCTAAGAGTGTAGGCTCAATGTGACTAGTAGAAAGATGACGGATCTGGGTCTCGTCCATATTCCGACTAGGGCCGTAAATATGGATCCCACCGAGTCCATCAACTCCCTAAGAGTTGGTGCATGTGCCATTCGTGAACATCCATAGTGCTTTTGAAATAAAATGCATGAATCATAGAAACAGGATATTGCATAAATTCAAACTATATGATATGCATCCTAGTCTAAGCAGGAAATTAAATCTCTTATTCCAAAATTTACATTATTACATCACTAAATAAAGGAAATAAAAGAAATTTGCAGACTTCAGCTCCTTCTTTGGAATGTCCCTGCCAAGCTTGAAATAAAGTTAGCTCAAATATGTGGGTTTTTCCAAGATTTTCCAATAATATTATGAAATTATTGGATTTAATTAGATATAAACCCTATTCTCGTGCTTCCTTGATGTTTTGAAATGATGTAAATGCAGGGAATTCAGTGGAAAACAGTTTGAAATTCGGAATTGGTGGTCAAAATGACCAAAATACCCCTAATTATAAAGTTATAGCTTTAAAATCAGGGTTTTTTTAAGGAAAACTTGGTAAAATTGAGATTTTGAAGTTCAAATTGAATCAAATGATGATAAAATGCAGTAAGAGATATGATGACATGCTGCTAGACACATTAAGACTGTAAAATCAGAATTTGGTATTTTGCAATTTATCAAAAATAACGATTTTCGCTTGTTTTTCGCTTGGATCCGGGTCCTGCGGGACCTTGTTTTGGTATTATGGATGATCCGAACCTCAAATGGATTCCAAATTGCACCAAATTCGGTATGAAGCATCTAAACACTCTGATAAAAAACCTAGAATGCTAAAAATCATGAAATGATATGATTTAAATGCTAAAATTCAAGGAAAGTCCTAAAAATGATGGATTTTGCCTATGGATCCGAACCAAATGCAATGCCTAATATGATAATGCAAGATTTACACCATGGAAACTTCTGATATTTTGCAGACTGCTAAAAGACCCAAAATGGAACATTTTTGATTTTTATAGCCTCGGGATTTGAGCCATGGTGAGTTCAATAACAGAGGTTTAGTTTTGACAGAGATAAAAATCACACTAATCTGATGAAAAATGCTAAAGAAATACAAAACGGGCATGGAAATTTATGAAATTAATCATAGTTATGCACGACACCTACATGAACAACTTTCATGTTTATGACATCGGCATTTGATCAACGGAAACACAGATAAAAATATAACTATTTCTTCCTAAACTAACAGAACAGACAAATGTAGCAAAATAAGGGGCTGACAAGAAAAATCCGAAGCAGGGGTCAACACTGTTCTAAAAATTACAGGCTTTCAGATTCAAACAGAAGACATCTCGGAAAACACTTTAACTTTTTACAGTTTCAGATTTGGAACAACACACAAAGAGAAACCATAGCCCTAAGTCGATCCAAGATCTCAGAGACCCAAATTAGGCTCTGACACGTGTCCCGAACACTCGGATTTTTGTCAGACATAAAAAAAAATTATAAAAATCTGAAAAAATCATATTAATAACTAGACATTCTCCAGAGTTCAGAACATTTTTCGGATCGAAAATCAGATCTCCCATGAGGGATATCTCGATTTTACAAGTCGGCAAATGATTTTCAAAACGTATCCCGGGTAACAAAACCCGACTTGCCATTTTGAATGTTTACCGCAGTAAACAAATTCAAATGGCTCCGAATTTTTGGCAAAATTTTAGGGACACCTAAGGGCGCATTCCGTGATTTTTTTGGGATTTTTAATAAAAAACAAATGCATGAAATAACGTGTGGACTGACTGACAAAAACAGAGACCTACTGAAAATAAGCAGAATTGAAATAAAGGCTAAATTAATCCTAATTAATTCATGAAATATGCTAAATGAATGAAATAAAATGCAAATTAAACCTAGCTAACTATATGAATGTTAAAAATCATCAAGGAAGCATAACAAAACATTTTTTATATATGTCGTTTTATGAGAATAGCTCAATCCATCCCTCGGATGAGCTCTTTCTTCAAACGACTCCCGATTCGGATTATAGAATCACATCAAGGGGAAAAGAAGTGCACCTTGCTTCGTTACGCAGCGTAGGAGCTCTTGAAAGGGGCAGCTATCACGAGCTTCCTTCGTCCTTCGCTCCGAGCTTCGGATGGTCCACCAAAATCGAGCTCTGTTGGAATCGGATTGGCCACGGCACGAACTTTACTCCACCTTCTTCAATGCGCCAAAGGGGGCACGATTTCCAAGGTTCAAAATCAGATGTTAGGAAGGCTAGGTCGGATTTTCCAAGTTCACAAGAGCTAAAAAAAAATGATCTCCTTAGGCTGGGCGTGAACCCTTGTTTTTATAACTTTTCTGAAAAATTTTGAAATTCAAACAGGTTCAATCTGAGCCCTCCATGTGGCACCATCTCAAGGGGTACCTCAAAAGGTGTTTGACACATGTCAGAAGGACAGAGCAGTGG
Organism: Nuphar pumila; assembly: GCF_984573655.1. NCBI lineage: Eukaryota > Viridiplantae > Streptophyta > Magnoliopsida > Nymphaeales > Nymphaeaceae > Nuphar > Nuphar pumila. Next base: position 28,176,039 of record NC_143259.1, on the reverse strand, counting down.
GCTCAGAAGGCGCCACCTCAGAGGAATTTGAATTTTGCTTTTTCTGGTGAAAGGAGATCTGGACATGTGGCGGTCCAGGATGGTTCCAAGTGTCAGCCTGCTGGAGGAGGTTCTTCAGATGGCGCCACCTCAGAGGAGAATTCGAATTTCAAATGGAGGTTGGCCCTGGAGGAATGGAGGATGGACATGTGGCACCACCTTAGGGTGGCTCCTACAATGCCATGTGGCAAGAGGGAGGAAAAAGAGGGCAGTGACATGTGTCTCCTACTTTTCTGAAAAAAGTAGGGAGAGGACATGTGTCCTCTACTTTTTCTGAAGGAGTGAGAAGGAGACATGTGTCACCTTCTTTTTCTGAAAGAAGCAGAAGATGACACGTGGCAGAGGGATGAGAAGGAGGGAAGGGACATGTGGCGCTCTCATAGGCCATCTGGGAAATCAGAGCTCCGGATTTTCGCCACCTAGTGCCTTGTTTGAATTTTAAATGGTTTGCTTTTTCTGAAGAAGGCCAGGAGTGACATGTGTCTCCTACTTTTCTGAAAGAGGTAGGGAGGAGACATGTGTCCTCTACTTTTTCTGAAAGAGGCAGAAAATGACACGTGGCAGAGGGGAGAGAAGGTGGGCCAAGCCATGTGGCGCCATCTCAGACAAGATGAAAAAGGTAGAAGTTCAGGATTTGCGCCACCTATGAGGAGTTTTGAACTTTTGAATTCTAGTTTTTCTGAAGAAAGGAGGAAATGACACATGGCACTTGCTTTTTCTGAGGAAATGAGAGCTTGCCACGTGTCCTCTGCAGGAGACACACTCCAGATGGCGCCACCTCAGAGGAGACAAGCTTACTTTTTCTGGAGGAATCTAGGAGTGACACATGTCTCCTACTTTTCTGAGAAAAGTAGGGAGAGACATGTGTCAGGCTACTTTTCTAGAATGAGGGAGAGGTTGACACGTGTCCTCTGCAGGAGACACACTTTAAGTGGCGCCACCTCAGAGGAGACAAGCTCCACTTTTTCTAGACAGGACAACCTATGACACTTGGCATCTCCTGGTAATCTTGGAATGACACATGGCGCAGGATGGATAGGGTGACATATGGCGGCTTCTTAAGGTAGCCCCACACTGACACTTGGCATGGAAATGGGAGGAGAGAGAAATGACAAGTGGCACCAATCCAAGGGACAAGGCTCCTATATTTTTGGGTTTTTTCAAAATTCAAATTTTTCAAAAGAAAAGCTTGTGTGACACCACCTCAGTGTGGGTCCCACATTGCTTCTTTATTGAAATAAGGATAAAACCACAACTTCTTTTTGGAATTTTCATAAAATCTGGACTAATGGGCAAAACAGGAATTTTGGAAAGAGTTGGCCCTTGTAGGGCGATTTTGTAAAAAGAAGATATTTGAAATTTGTCAAAAGGGTAAAATCTGAGGTGAAGTGACTGAAATCCACATTAAGAACTATCCAGATCGTTTTCCTGAGAAAATATTTTGACATTCAGAGTCCTGGGGGTAAAATGGGAAGAATTGATAATTTTGAAGACCCAGGGTTTTGAAATCAATTTTGAGAAGAGTTGAAATTCTAATCTGGATTGAAAATTTTAAAATCAAGAGTTCTGGACCTCGAAATGACATGCTGTGCAGTGCAGTGATTTGAAATGCTCATGCAATGATATGCAATGTCATGTTTTATGCAATAGAATCTTGAACCAAGACTTGAGGATTCCTGTCTTCTGTCAGGAGTAAAATTTTGACTATCTGAGACAAAATAGGGAAATTTTGAGAGTTGCAGATGAAATTTGGACTTTTGCAAGGTTCGAGCTCAACAAATGACTATTTTGCCCTCCAGCGATTTCAGAGGCTGGATGTTGATGCTTGGTGAAAATGTCGGGGAGGTGAGTGAAAATTTGGGGTGTTTACAGATGCCCCTCTTTGCTACTAAGCCGGCTCGTGGCCGAGCTTAGTGGCAAAGAAAAACACACCAAATTTGGGCTATATAAAAAAATGCCCCAGTTAGAAGGATCTGACTGAGTGTGGAGCAATTAGCCCGAGGAAGATGGTAGATATGAAACGGAGAATGAAGAGGAAAGATTTGCTCTGTGAGAGCAAAGTTCAGGTTTATGCCCTTGACCTGGATGAGACTGAAATACCTCGCATGGAACGAAGTTCAGGATTGACCCTTAACCTGATTGGGGATGGAATATCTCATAACATGAGACTCAGGTTTGTACCCTTATCCTAATTGGGTGGAAAAATGAAATACCTCTTTGAATGAGGCTCAGGTTTGTACCCTTATCCTGATCGGGCGGAAAATGGAATACCTCTTTGATTGGGGCTCAGGTTTGTACCCTTATCCTGATCGGGCAGAAAATGGAAATACCTCATTGGTCGAGGCTCAGGTTTGTACCCTTATCCTGATCGGGAGGAAAATGGAATACCTCTTTGATTGAGGCTCAGGTTTGTACCCTTATCCTGATCGGGCGGAAAATGGAATGGAATCCTCGAAGGAAGAGACCATGATGGAACCTTTGTATTTTGCACAATAAATCCAATAGGGTTTTTGCAAAAGGAAGGAAAATGGGGTCCCTAAAGCTTGAAAAGGGATTGATTTTGGGCGTCTCATTGCTGAGACTAAAATCAGCTTTTGAAATTGCCTTTTGCGGTAAATGATTGGTGGTTCGACCTCGAACCGAAATGGGACTGTCTATGGTGAGACAGTGGGGACACAGGGAAGTGTGCAATTCTGAGAGTTCATGCTCTCAAAGAAGGGAAGGAATCAAGTCCTTAGGAGGGATTTAAAATTGGTGTTAGGATGCATCGAAAGCGGACATCAAGCTCTCACTTCACGTCAGGATAGTTAGAAAATATTGTCAAAATGTTGGAAATTTTGCTGTTGATTCAAAATTTTTTAAAATGTTGCACATGGTTACAGAGATATTCTTTCTTTTCTACCCAAAGCATTACCTCCAAATAAGGTTTGCTTCGTAGAATCGAGACTTGAAATCCAAATTGCTCGCAATTGACCGTCTTCAAGGAAGTTATCAATTTCCTTGATATGAGCAGGAAAGAGAATTTGATATTATGAAAGCAATTGATGAAAGAATATTGATAATAGAATTTCACAAGATTAAAGAGAATTCTTGATAGATCTGGCAGTTTGATATCCTGAGAGCTTCTCTCATGATAGTCTTTCTACACTCTTTTGGCTTTCTGGGTTTTGGCTGCATTCTCCTTTATTTTGGAGATGTTCTGACTTTTTCTCTCTTTCTTTTTCCTCTCTTTCTCTCTTTTGGGAAGGGTACGTCACAAACTCCTTCAACTTGGAGATGTTTCGATCCTTCTTGGATGATGGGTTTGGAGATCTTCGGGCGATAGCTGAAATTAAATATCTTTTAGGGATTGTCGAGAGGTCCATCGCATCTGCCTTCATCTTGACAGTGCTTTGGACTTTCCCTGGAAGGATCCGTCACAAACTCCGTCATCTTGGAGATGTTTCGAATCTTCTTTGGCCCCGGGGGTCTATTCGCCTAATTCGCCTTCATATTGACGACAGGTGAGAGATCCCTTTTGCGGATATTTAATTGCAGCTTAGGTGATTTTGAGGAGACGGGGCTTGGGTAAATGCTTTCTTTTCTAGCGCTCAGGATATTTCCACTGCCTTGTCTTTACAAGAATAATCCTTAAAGATGTGCCATAACTGCGATCAATATCAATCATCTACGATTTTCAATAACATTGAATCTTCTTTTCTGGCCATATCGAGGACTTATCCTTCATCCTTTTGGTTGGCCAATAAAAAGAATTTGAATTTTGAATCTCTTTTCGCAGAAGCTTCACTCTTTTGGAAGTAATGCTGACGGTAAACTGAAATAAAGATTTGTACAATAAAGATTCTGAAATCAACAATTGATTGACAAATTGACAGAATTTTCTTGAAATCCTTGGTGAAAATGAGTATTTGAAATCTGGCTCAACACATCCGTGACGAAAATTCTCCTCCCTTTTTCCCCAAAAAGAGAGACTCAGGCTTAGCCCTTACCTGAATGGGAAATGGGAAATACTCCTCTCTTCCCTGAAGATGAGGTGTTTGCAAAACGAACTTTCGAAGAGAAATTAAGCTTTCGTCAAGGCTCCCTAATATTAGGCTTCTCTTATGGAAAGGGGGCCGATAATAGTGAGGTCTGAAAATTGGGTCATGAAAGGAACAAGTTCATCACACTCTCCCTGCAAAGAGGGTCTTTCATGACGAAAATGGCCTAGTATGAAATTGGGGGGTCATAAGAAAAGCGAGTCTCCGTCGAGCCTCTCCCTTAAAAAGGGTTTCTTGTGTGAAATTGGAAATTGTTTTGCAAACGGTTCACAAAGACGCGAGTCCCTTCAAACTCTCCCTAAAAAGGGGCTAAGTGAACGAATTGGATAGCATGCGAAAAGAACGAGCTCCCTCGAACTCTCCCTAAAAGGGTCTCTCGCAAGAGGAAATGATTGAAATTGGATATTGAGATTGATTGACCCAAAGGTCGAAATTAGAAATTGGAAGATTGGTTGCTGAAAATTGAATGACCCGAAGGTCGAAATTGGATGATCTGATGGTCGAAATTGAGAATTGGTTGACCGAGAGGTCGAAATTGTGTGACTCGAAAGTCGAAATTGAGAATTGAGTGACCTAAAGGTCGAAAATGAAGGTCAAAGATTAGAAATTGATTGACCCGAAGGTCGAAATTTGAAATCGATTGACCCGAAGGTCGAAAATTGGAAATTGATTGACCCGAAGGTCGAGAATTGGAAATTGATTGACCCGAAGGTCGAAAATTTGGCAATTGATCGAAAATTGGAAATTGAAATTGAAAATTGGAAAATGGGTGACCCGAAGGTCGAAATTTGGAGAATTGCCTGATTTGAAGATTTAAATTGAAATTTGGAAGGCAAAATATCAAATTTGAGCAATTGACAGACCTTGATGATCGAAATGACTTGGATCAATAAAGGAGAATGATGAGTTCGAGTCAGAGCTCGAATAAAATAGAGATCACAAGTCGGGACCCGGATCAGCAAAAGAAAATGAAGAGCTCACATTTGAGCTCAAATAAGATAATGAGATCACGAGTCGGAACCCGGATCAACAAAGGAAAATGAAGAGCTCGAATCTGAGCTCGAATGAAGATAAAGAGATCATGAGTCGAAACTCGGATCAATAAAGAAAACGAAGAACTTGAGTCAAGGCTCGAGTAAGATAATGAGATCACGAGTCGGAACCCGGATCAACAAAGAAAATGAAGAGCTCCAATCAGAGCTCAAATAAGATAATGAGATCACGAGTCGAAACCCGGATCAACAAAGGAAAATGAAGGACTCGAATTAGAGCTTGGATAAGATAAAGAGATCTCGAGTCGGAACCCGGATCAACAAAAGAAAATGAAAAACTCGATTCAGGGTTCGAGTAAGGTAATGAGATCACGAGTCGGAACCCGGATCAACAAAAGAGAATGACAAGCTCGAAGAGATCTCGAGTCGGAACCCGGATCAACAAAAAATAAAGAGCTCGAATCAAAGCTTGAACAAATAAAGAGATCTCAAGTCGGAACCCGGATCAACAAAGAAAAATGAAGAGCTCGAATCTGAGCTCGAATGAATAAAGAGATCTCGAGTCGAAACCCGGATCAACAAAGAAAAATGAAGAGCTCGAATCTGAGCTCGAATGAATAAAGAGATCTCGAGTCGGAACCCGGATCAACAAAGGAAAATGAAGAGTTTGAGTCAAGGCTCGAATAAGTTAGAGAGATCACGAGTCGGAACCCGGATCAACAAAGGAAAATGGAGAGTTCGAGTCAAGGCTCGAGTAAAGTAGAGAGATCACGAGTCGGAACCCGGATCAACAAAGGAAAATGATTTGAAAATAAAACCCGAGTCGGAACTCGGTTTTCTGAAAAATTGGAATTTTGAAAATGTGCCAGTTTGAGTACTGGATTTTGGAATAATACCAGTACGAGCGCTGGGTTTTGGTTCAGTATTGGTGATGACCTTTGGATCATTAGGAATTGTGATGGGACGGTTTGTTGAGATCCCAATACTGACCGGATTGTTATTAATGCAATTGAATGCAAATGAATATGAGTTGATGCATATGAATTCACAAGTGCATGAAATGAGGAATTTGTTTATCCTGCCTGTATATAGAACAAAATTTTGAAATGCCCCAGTGTAACTGGGAAAGAAAGTTGGATCATTATCTGAAGGAAACAGGAAGGATTACAAGAGAAGAATAAATGTTTCAAGTATAAAACTTTTTCAAGTGTCGCGCATTAATAGGATCTGGCAATTCTACTCCATCGGCATTGATGAGCCGATATGAGTTGCGTGGTAATGCTTCTTTGACAACATAGGGACCTTCCCAATTTGGCGACCATTTGCCGCCAGGACGATGCTTGAGATAAGTTGTGGATCGAAGTACTAAATCATTGACTTTGAATCTTCTTTCGATGATAGACTTCGCATATTGCCTGGCTACTCTCTGGCGATAGGATTGAGCATGCTCTGCTGCTTTTAGCCTTCTCTCGTCGAGTAAGTCTAGCTGCACTAGTCGCTGCTGCTGGTATTGATCAAGAGGTAATTGCAGAAGTGAAGCAAATTTCAAAGCGGGCTTCTGAACATGTAGCGGCAATACTACTTCTGTTCCATAGACCAGTTCTGATGGAATAGCATTCGTTGGTGTACGAATGGTGGTCCGATAGGCCCATAGTGCATCGTGGATCTTCTCATGCCAGTCACGGCCTGTTTCCACAGTTCGCTCCAAGATACGAATTAAAATCTTGTTGGTGGCCTCTGCCTGACCATTCCCTTGAGGATAATATGGAGCGGAAAAATGGTGATAGATCTTGAATTTTGAGCAGAATGTCTTCATCTTTTCATTCTTGAAATGACTGCCATTGTCTGACACAATGTCATGTGGGATGCCGAAACGGCAAAGGATGTTCTTGTGAATAAAAGAGACCACGTGTCGGCCTTCTACTGTGCGGAGACTGATGACTTCTACCCACTTGGTGAAATATTCTGTTGCGGCAAGGAAGTATTTGTGGCCATTTGAAGCTGAAGGAGTGATGGGACCTACGACATCGAAGGCCCACATGGAGAATGGCCATGGAGAAACAACGGATTGTAAATATGTTGCTGGAGCATGAATAGAAGGTGCATGTATTTGACATTGCACACACTTCTTCACATAATGATAACAGTCTTGTTGCATAGTCTTCCAATAGTACCCTGCTCTTATGATTTGCTTGACAAGGGTTTGGTAGCCAACGTGACCACCACAGATGCCTTCGTGTGCTTCTCGCACGACTTCTTTGGCTTCGTCTTCATCTAAACATCTGGAATACTCTGAACTGAATCCACGACGATAGAGGACATTGGCCAAAATGAAGTATCGAGTAGACATACGCTGGATTGCTCGTTGCTCTTTCTTTGAGAGTTCTGGAGGAAATTCACCGGTTTCTATGAAAGTTTTGATGTTGTAATACCAAGGCTTCTTCTTTTGCTCAGCCTGGTTTACCTGTTCCGCTGGAATGAAAGCAGGTTGGTCAAGTCTGCCAATTTCAAAAGAGCGACAAGATTCTCCATTTCTGAATGCCATAATGGAGCCTAAACTGGCTAGGCTATCGACCACTTGATTGAAATCTCTCTTGATATGGAAGAGCTGGAACTCTTCGAACTTGCTGACGAGAGCTGAAACAATTTTCTGATAGGGGAATAGCTTCTGATCTTTGACCTGCCATTCGGCTCGAACTTGATTAACAACGAGTAATGAGTCGCCATAGGTATGTACTCTCTTGACATTAAAGTCTAATAGAATCCTTAGACCTTGAATCAGGGCTTCATATTCAGCCATATTGTGAGTGCATTGAAAGTCGAGCTTGAGAGAAAATGGAATCATTTCTTTCTCAAGAGTGATTAATAAAATTCCGATGCCTATTCCGGTCATGTTCTTAGAACCATCAAAAAATAAATTCCAGACTGGAAATTGCTGGATGTTGCATATTTGCTCATCAGGGAAGTCATCTTCGGCTTTCACTTCTTCGGCCAGAGGAAAATCCGCCAATTGATCTGCAATTGCTTGGCCTTTGATTGATTGCTGCGAGACATATTCTAAGTCATACTGCATCAGTAAGACTTGCCATTTTGCGACTCGTCCGCTGAGGAAAGGTTGCTCTAAGATATACTTGAGAGGATTGAGTTTAGACAAAATTTTGACTTCTGATGCTAGCAGGTAGTGTCTTAGCTTATGACACATCCATACCAGAGCTAGGCAGGTCTTCTCTATTTGAGAGTATCTCTTTTCATAATCTATGAAAGTCTTACTCACGTAATAAATGGCGTGCTCTATCAGGCGGCCTTCTTTGTATTGTGCCAAGAATCCGCCGCATGCGACTTGATTGACTGAGATGTATAACAGAAGAGGTTTTCCCAATTCTGGCGGCTTCAGGATGGGAGGATTAAGAAGATACTTCTTGATTCGATCGAATGATTGCTGGCACTCTGGCCCCCATTCGAATTTCACTTCTTTTCTGAGTAAGTGGTTGAAGGGCTCACATCTCATCGCCAAATTGGAAATGAATCGCCGGATTGACTGCATACGTCCTTGAAGGCTACGTAGCTCTTTGAGATTCTTCGGGGGAGGCATATCAATGATAGCCTTTGCTTTGGACGGGTCAACTTCAATTCCCTTTTTGCTGACCAGAAAACCCAACAGTTTGCCTGATTCGACTCCAAAGACACATTTTTGCGGGTTAAGCCTTAACTTGTAAAGAATAAGTCTTTTAAAGACTTGGTCAAGGGCTTCGAGGTGATCTTCTCCCTCCTTAGATTTCACGAGGATATCATCAACATACACATCCATGATTTCGCGCATCTGATCATGAAAGATGATAGCCATTGCCCGTTGATACGTTGCTCCGGCATTCTTGAGCCCAAAAGGCATAACTGTATAGCAGAAAGTGCCCCAAGGCGTAGTAAAAGAAGTTTTTGATTGGTCGCGGGCGGCCAACTTAATCTGATTGTAGCCGGAGTATCCGTCCATGAAAGAGAACATGGCATGTCCTGCCGTGCTATCGACTAGAAGATCGATGCTTGGAAGTGGATAGTCATCCTTCGGAGTTGCCTTATTGAGGTCTCTGAAGTCTATGCAAATCCTTACTTTGCCGCTTTTCTTTGGGACAAAGACGATATTGGCTAACCAATCTGGGTAGTCAATAGCTCAAATAAATCCTGCTTTGAGCAAATCTTCGAGTCCTTCCTTGACTTGTTGTTCTATTCTGGGATCCATTTTTCTCAGCTTCTGCTTGACTGGCTTAGCATCCGACTTTAAGACAAGACGGTGTTCGACTAATTTGGGGTCTAAGCCCGGGATGTCTTCATACGTCCATGCGAACACTTCTTCATGCCGCTTGAGAAAATCTGTAAGTCTTTTCTTTTCTTCCGGATTCAGACTGGTTCCGATCTGGAGAATTTTGGGATCTTCCTCTGAACCGATATTGACACCTTCAGTTGGATCTTGTACTAGAGGAGATGGTTCGTCCTGCTTCTGAACTGCGGCGAACTCCGATAATTCCTGAAGAGACTGATCATATTCTGCACAATCATCAGACTGCTTTGCACTCTTGTCATTTCCGGTGCTTGCTTTGATTCTGTGAATTGCTGTCGACTTCTGAAGGGCCTTGGGATTGAGAACGAGCTTCTTGATTGTCCGAGAAGTCATTCTGAAATTTTGGAGAAGAAATTTGGTTCAGACAAATTGGCCTATAGTAAGACAAGCAATCATTTGAAGAGAACCATACATAAAATGGCATTGAATTATAAAATGATGAGACAGACAAAAAGGGAGTAGATGGCATCCGGATAGACAAAGAAACTTGAAATTTTATTGATTGAATTGATCAATGACATTGGTAAAATGAGACATTTATTTGGAAAAGAATAGAAAGGAAATAACAAATGGTCTTCATTGTGCCCCTTTGACAAAAACAGTCTTCCTTGATGAGCTTCCTCCGGAGAACCCCAATCCTGCCCTGTGGGGACGATGTTTCTGGATCATTGGCTCGATGCGGCCATCTTCATTCTTGCCGAGTCCCTTGAAGGGTTGATAGCCATGCTTCAGGAGTAAATCAAATCCCTTTCTTGACTTCATGAATTGAGAAAACAAGGGATGATCCTTAATGGTGCTGTAGTCGATTCGACCTCCAACCTTGAAGAATTGAGGACCTTTCCATCGTGTCGTGGCTACTGTGTGCAGAGATGGCTCTGATGGTGCCTGAAGTATTTCTCGATTCTCCCCGAGATTGATCTCTTCACTTTCCCTGATGCTGGGAATATCTGCATTGAATGATGGCCGAGGAATCATGGGTTGCAGGAGCCTTTCTTCTGGGTCTTCTCCCAGTATTGTGGTAATCATTCCACCTTTTGACCACTTTACACATTGATGGAGGGTAGAAGGCACTGCATTAGCATTGTGAATCCACGTCCTACCGAGCAGCAAGTTGTAGGTTGGTGGTACATTAACCACATGGAAAAGGACGGAGTGCACCGAATAGTTGATAAACACTTCCAGAAATATCTTGCCCTTGGCCGTTTGACCGTGATTGTCAAACCCATAGATAGTGATGAGATCTGGAATGTATTCCTCGTCCTTGATCCCTAATGCCTTTGCGGTCATTTCGGGACATATGTTGAGGCTACTGCCTCCATCGACCAGCACATGGGGAACCGTCATTCCTCTGACTCGAACGACAATGTACAAGGCATTATTATGAAAGGAATGAGGCTTTGGAAGGTCCTCATCCGAAAAAGTGATTGGTGCATTGGTCATGGCGGAGTTCACAATCTGTGCCATGTCTTCAGGAGTAGTGCTGGGCTTAACTTTGATTTTTCTGAGTAAATCCTCCAGTACTTGCTGGTGCTTGCTAGAATTCTTGGCCAAGTCAAGGATGGAGACATTGGATAAATCGGTCAGAGGCTTCTGACTTGAATTCTCCATCCTGGGTCTAACGATTTGTTTGAAGAAGTCAGGAGTTCCTTTTGATTTGGGAACTGACTTCACAGGTGCTTCCGCAACTTTCATTTTACCGAATGCTAAAATTAAGTCCATCTTCTTAGAATCTGGAGCTGCTTGTCGTAGCACCGTTACCTGATGCTGAACTTGAAGATCTTGCGCAGAACATGGCTTGATATGTTCATGCGGTAGAAAGGGTTGTGCAGACACTACTGCTGTGGTGTGCGAAGGGAAGGGGTGGTTGAGAATGTCCATTTTCTCTTCTTCTTCTCCTTCTACCAATAGATTCTTTTCAATGAGATCTTGTACGATATTTTTGAGAACAAAGCAGTTCTCGGTGTTGTGCCCCACTGTCCTGTGGAACTTGCAGAACTGATCTTTCCATTTCCCCATGGGCACAGGGGGATTGGCCAATCTGGGCAATTTGACCATCTCTTTCGATAGCATGTACTCGAGCACATCTTCGAGTGATTGGTCAAGGGGAGTAAACTTTCTGTCGTAACTCCATCCTTCATGTCTAGTCTTCTCACGCGGTTTCGGCCCTTGATCCTGCTGAGGAGGCTTGCTGTACTAAGGAGCAGGCTTTGCTTTCTGATCCTTGTTGTTCGAACTGCCGGTGTTGTAGCAGTAATCTTTCTTCTGCCCTTTGTATCGATTTTGGCCTTTGTTGCTGTTGCTGGAAGAATAAGTGAAGTGAGCTTTCTTCTTCTGCTCACCTTGGGAGTTGTTCTTGGAAAAGGTGAAGCCTTCATAGACTCCATTTTCCACACTTAGCTCGAGCCATTCAACTCGTTCAGTCAACTCAATGAAGGTCCTGGACGGCGCTGTGGAGATTAATCCTCTTAATGGCTGCGAGAAATTGTTGAGGATTAAGGACAATGCATGCCTTTCCGAGATAGGATCTCTCATCTTATTACAGGCTGATCTCCACCTGTGAATGAAGTCCCGTGCTTTTTCATTCTCATTCTGCCTTAAATTGCAGAGATGACTCAGTGTAGGCAGCGCCTCCGTGTTGAACAAGAAGCGTTCAATAAAGAGATTCACAACTTTGTCGAACTCCTTGAGCTCGATGGGGTTGATATGCTCAGCATACCACTTGGCTGCAACTCCTTCCAAGCTGCGGGGGAAACATAGAAACAATGCTCGGTTATCCCTTTTGAACCGAGAGCATTCAGCAAAGAAAGTGGCGAGGTGCGCTTTTGGGTCGCCAGAACCATCGAATTTGATGAATTTACGGGGAAGATTCTCCAGATCATCATCCCCTTCTAAGCCGTCATAGAAGTCCTCACTGGTGAAGACTTTCTTGCCCTTGTCGCGGGCTTGCAGATTCTTGACAACTCGGGCCATTTCCTTGAATTGCGCTTGCAAAGGCTCTTCTTTATCTCTGCTCTTTTATCTGCGGATTTTACTTTGACCACGATTCTGAAATGCCGGAGGCACCTCATATTCTTCATCTGTGTTTTCAGTTGAATCTGATTCATCTGAAATCTCTTCTGGTTGGATCTGCTTTTTGGGAGCCTTCTTACTCCTATGACCATGAAACTTTTCTCTGAATGGATTCCTTTCTGAGCTGGTCCCGGGCTGCTCATTCATCATTTTGTTCATCATTTTTCTGAACATGGCATACATTTGAGGGTCTATACCATCATCTTCTTGCTGCTGCTCTCGACTCTTCTCAGATCGAGGGGAACTCATCTCTTCTTCCGAGGCTGACGAGTATTGGGATGCCGTGGTTCTTTTGCCTGATCTTGTCTCAACCATCAAATGGTATGGATGCTCTCTACAGGGCAAAAGACCTGATTAGATTATGAGGGAATTAGATTTTGGAAGAAATATTTGCTGAAAATATGGTAGACAATTTGGAAAAGATGTCCCATTACTAGGGACTGAGTCGTCGTGGGAATCACGACAATTGTGTTGTCATTCCTTCTGCAAAAGAAATAAACAACGAAAATATGCCTTGTTACCTAGGTGAGGTCGTCAAACCACAAGAGAAAGAAAATTTTATTGAAATGGGGAAAACATGACTTTATTGATCTTGACAAAGAGGTGGGGGACAAACAATTTGCCACCATTCACGATAGTCGGCAGACACTCTAGAACCTGGAAAGATTTTGAGAGAGACAAAGGAATCCCAGCCATAGCGGGCAGAATGATATGCCCCGGACCATTGTGCGGAGGTGAGATCGAACTCTGCCATAGCTCTTGATAACAGTCGGGTTTCAACATACTGCTGCCTCTGGGAGAACTGTTGAACACATCTCTCTGGTTGGTAGTAAGTGCAGAAGAATGGTCCTAGCAACTTGAACCGCTTGCCATAAGCGTAGGTATATCTGGGAGGAGATATTTGCCGATCAAAATAGTCCCAAACAACGTCATCCTCTTGAATGTTGTTGATCATAGACCGGTACTGCGCCACTGGAAGGAGTTCTTGACCATTGTATCTGAAAGAGCTTGCTCGGGCTGGAACGTGTTGGAAAAACCAGGACTGAAGTGCGTAGATGCATCCTTCAACAAAAATGGACTCTCCAAGTGAGAATCGAGTCAGACCTCGATAAAGGAAGGCGAGCGCTGCCATGGCTATGGAGAGGCGATTGGTTTGCCGACTTCCCCATCTTCTCATAAGTTGGATTATCCTGATGTCCATGTAGTTCTGTCCATCTGGGAAAAGGGACAGTCCTACAGTGCATAGAACCATTGCATTCTGAATCTTTTCTTTGGCTGTTCTTGATAGCGAGCTGACTTCGACGAAGGTCCCGTACTGGCGGTACAACTCAAGTAGGTCAACATATTCATTTCCTTCTAACTGGATTAGGGGCCAAGATCGGCGGCCTGTCATACGAGCTAAGGAGTCTCGGGGGTCCAAACCCTTGACATTGATAAGGAATTGATGCTCTAATGGGTCGCTTGGTCGACCAGCTGGTTCTGGCAACCCCATGATTTCTGAAAATTCATCCATTAAAACAGTCATTTCTCCCCACGGGAACCAGAAGGTACACGTTCGAGGATTCCATCGCTCTGCCATTGCATGGATCAGGTTGCCATTGATGGTCTGTTTTCCGACTGCTGATGCCAGCTCCAATCCGCACTCGCTCAAATGGTCCGGGAACATTCGGGAAAAGCTCTTTAGCCAGGAATAATACCACCGGGGAATGAAAGTTCCGGTGCTAAGGGCTCGATGTTCAGGACGACCTTGTTGCACCTCGAAGGAGATGTGACCTTCAGGAAAGATAGGATCGACTTGACTGGATGCCATCGAACTGAAAACAGAGAAAGACTCAGAATGAGACTTAGGAAAATATGAGAAATTTTGAAAAAATTTTGCAGGCAGGATAAAAATGCAGCTAGAAATTCGAGATCCAATAGAAAGGTAGAATGAAAAATCACCTGGAGTTTTGAAAGAAATGGAATATTTGGGAAAAATCCAGGGTTTGAGAAAAAAGATCTTGTGGAAAATAAGGATATTTTGAAAAAGACCTAATGAGTTGAAAAACATTGGGAAACATAAAGAATTGAGAAAATCATACATACAATCTCATCCTGCACAAACATTTATGCACATTCAGCACTCCCTAAAAGGCTGACTCTAGATGCATCAATTTGAAAACAGCTGTAGGACCCTAATCCTAACTCTAGGTTCAGATCATCTTTGTCCAATCCAGTTACGCCGATATACCCGAATCGAAATCCGAGGTACGTGGCATAGAATTTCAACTCCGGTTCTAAGGTAAGGTTTTCCAACATCCTTGAGCGCCTACCGATATACTTCGGACTGTGGCCCGCGGTACGTGGTAGGGGGGTGTTAACCCAAATAGTTGGCCCAGTTGTGAGGCTCTGTCCCGAACTATGGTTCTGGAAGAGAGCCCAGCAACGTGAAGACCGGGTAATGATAGATAATTGAGAGTTTTGAAAAATGATCACATGCAAGAAATAGAGGGCTCTAAATCCTAGAGAGATAGACTTTTGAAAATCTTTGAAGAAGCATACATTGTTTGCATTCAGATCCTAAATTGAGGAGAGTTGTATTTAGACCTAAGTCTATGTGAGCATGAAAATTTCTCCTCAATATGGTCCTACCAAACCATGCCTAAGCTATATGCATTCAATGTCAGCTGAGTCAGAATCTAGGCTCCTAGGTTCACATGATATCAGAAAGTAAAGAGCTGACATTTTGTGAACACAGTTTCAATAATTGAACTAAGTCAAGCACTTTTTTTTTTGGTCAGACAAGAACAGGTCCCATCACGGTCGCCAAACCTGTTATCGTCGCGAATTTTTTTTCCCCGTCTTCCCTTCCTTGCGGAAGAGAGAAAGAGGAAACGCTTTCGCGCTTCAAACTTGACCGGATTTTGGAAATGTTTTGAAATACTCGCCTCCGTTTTGAAAATTGCGGGAAAATCCATGGGATGGGACTCGACCTGTCGGTACGAGGTTCGACCGTTCCTGCCGCCTTTAACAGAGGTAATCGAACCAAGGACCAAAATCGTGCTTGACTTAGTTAAATTATCAAAGTTATGTTCTATCCTAAATGCACAGAGAATTCAGGCATGTGCTATGAGATTTTGGAAAATGCCAGTTGGAAAACATGATGTATGCTTAGAAAAACATTTGGAGTTGGAAAGAATCTCTCAGGAAAAAGGCCAATTTCTCAGGAAACTCAGATAAAAAAGGGTTTTTTGAAAACATGAGAAAGCTTATAAAGATGTGGAAAAATCAGAAATAGTTGAAAATCTTGGGAAAATGGAAGTGATTCTTGAGAAAAGATGAACCTTTTGAAAAGGGAAACACTTCTTAGGAAAACTTGAACTTTGAGAGTTTTCTTAGGAAAATGATGGAAAATTTATAGGAAAGCTCATTGGAGAAGGAAATTCAAAACTTGGGGAATCGAAATCCTGGGAATTTTACCTTTTGAAATACTTGGAAATCGATTTTGGGTCTTGGAGAAAGATTGGAAAACTCTTTTGAATCTCTTAAGAAAATATCGTTTTCCAGGGAAAACTGTGGAAAACTTGTCTTTGAAAAACCGATTTTGAAATCCTTAGAGTTTCTTGAGAAACCGATTTCTTGAGAATGAAGTTTTCTTGAGAAAATCTTGAGAAAATCAATGATTTCATGATGCAAATGACATGAGTGAATGAATGCACTTTGAAAAGATTTTCTAAGAGATTTGTTGGAAAATGTGCGCATTAAGTCAAGATAAATCCTTCACATATCCTGACTGTGGCCATGAATATGTTCAGAATTTAGTTGATTTGATGCACATGATTTTGAAAACTTTGGAAATATGATGTGCATTTTAAGATAGCCTAAGAGTGTAGGCTCAATGTGACTAGTAGAAAGATGACGGATCTGGGTCTCGTCCATATTCCGACTAGGGCCGTAAATATGGATCCCACCGAGTCCATCAACTCCCTAAGAGTTGGTGCATGTGCCATTCGTGAACATCCATAGTGCTTTTGAAATAAAATGCATGAATCATAGAAACAGGATATTGCATAAATTCAAACTATATGATATGCATCCTAGTCTAAGCAGGAAATTAAATCTCTTATTCCAAAATTTACATTATTACATCACTAAATAAAGGAAATAAAAGAAATTTGCAGACTTCAGCTCCTTCTTTGGAATGTCCCTGCCAAGCTTGAAATAAAGTTAGCTCAAATATGTGGGTTTTTCCAAGATTTTCCAATAATATTATGAAATTATTGGATTTAATTAGATATAAACCCTATTCTCGTGCTTCCTTGATGTTTTGAAATGATGTAAATGCAGGGAATTCAGTGGAAAACAGTTTGAAATTCGGAATTGGTGGTCAAAATGACCAAAATACCCCTAATTATAAAGTTATACCTTTAAAATCAGGGTTTTTTGAAGGAAAACTTGGTAAA
Organism: Nuphar pumila; assembly: GCF_984573655.1. Lineage (NCBI taxonomy): Eukaryota > Viridiplantae > Streptophyta > Magnoliopsida > Nymphaeales > Nymphaeaceae > Nuphar > Nuphar pumila. Next base: position 28,159,124 of record NC_143259.1, on the reverse strand, counting down.
ATTGAGATTTTGAAGTTCAAATTGAATCAAATGATGATAAAATGCAGTAAGAGATATGATGACATGCTGATAGACACATTAAGACTGTAAAATCAGAATTTGGTATTTTGCAATTTATCAAAAATAACGATTTTCGCTTGTTTTTCGCTTGGATCCGGGTCCTGCGGGACCTTGTTTTGGTATTATGGATGATCCGAACCTCAAATGGATTCCAAATTGCACCAAATTCGGTATGAAGCATCTAAACACTCTGATAAAAAACCTAGAATGCTAAAAATCATGAAATGATATGATTTAAATGCTAAAATTCAAGGAAAGTCCTAAAAATGATGGATTTTGCCTATGGATCCGAACCAAATGCAATGCCTAATATGATAATGCAAGATTTATACCATGGAAACTTCTGATATTTTGCAGACTGCTAAAAGACCCGAAATGGAACATTTTTTATTTTTATAGCCTCGGGATTTGAGCCATGGTGAGTTCAATAACAGAGGTTTAGTTTTGACAGAGATAAAAATCACACTAATCTGATGAAAAATGCTAAAGAAATACAAAACGGCCATGGAAATTTATAAAATTAATCATAGTTATGCACGACACCTACATGAACAACTTTCATGTTTATGACTTTGGCATTTAATCAACGGAAACACAGATAAAAATATAACTATTTCTTCCTAAACTAACAGAACAGACAAATGTAGCAAAATAGGGGGCTGACAAGAAAAATCCGAAGCAGGGGTCAACACTATTCTAAAAATTACAGGCTTTCAGATTCAAACAGAAGACATCTCGGAAAACACTTTAACGTTTTACAGTTTCAGATTTGGAACAACACACAAAGAGAAACCATAGCCCTAAGTCGATCCAAGATCTCAGAGACCCAAATTAGGCTCTGACACGTGTCCCAAACTCTCGGATTTTTGTCAGACATAAAAAAAAATCATAAAAATCTGAAAAAATCATATTAACAACTAGACATTCTCTCGAGTTCATAACATCTTTCGGATCGAAAATCAGATCTTCCATGAGGGATATCTCGATTTTACAAGTCGGCAAATGATTTTCAAAACGTATCCCGGGTAACAAAACCCGACTTGCCATTTTGAATGTTTACCGCAGTAAACAAATTCAAATGGCTCCGAATTTTTGGCAAAATTTTAGGGACACCTAAGGGCGCATTCCGTGATTTTTTTGGGATTTTAAAAAAAAAACAAATGCATGAAATGACGTATGGACTGACTGACAAAAACAGAGACCTACTGAAAATAAGCAGAATTGAAATAAAGGCTAAATTAATCCTAATTAATTCTTGAAATATGCTAAATGAATGAAATAAAATGCAAATTAAACCTAGCTAACTATATAAATGTTAAAAATCATCAAGAAAGCATAACAAAACATTTTTTATATATGTCGTTTTATGAGAATAGCTCAATCCATCCCTCGGATGAGCTCTTTCTTCAAACGACTCCCGATTCGGATTATAGAATCACATCAAGGGGAAAAGAAGTGCACCTTGCTTCGTTACGCAGCGTAGGAGCTCTTGAAAGGGGCAGCTATCACGAGCTTCCTTCGTCCTTCGCTCCGAGCTTCGGATGGTCCACCAAAATCGAGCTCTGTTGGAATCGGATTGGCCACGGCACGAACTTTACTCCACCTTCTTCAATGCGCCAAAGGGGCACGATTTCCAAGGTTCAAAATCAGATGTTAGGAAGGCTAGGTCGGATTTTCCAAGTTCACAAGAGCTAAAAAAAAATGATCTCCTTAGGCTGGGCATGAACCCTTGTTTTTATAACTTTTCTGAAAAATTTTGAAATTCAAACAGGTTCAATCTGAGCCCTCCATGTGGCACCATCTCAGGGGGTGCCATTTGAGGGGTTTGAAATTCGAATTTGTCTTTTGCAGGGAGCCCTCAGGTGGCGCCACCTCAAAAGGTGTTTTAATTTTTGAGAAAAATAAAAAAAATGGAAATTTTGTGGGTGAGACACCTCAGCAGGGGGAATTTGGAATTTTTCAAAAGTTTGCTTGATTCTCTCTGCAGGGAACTCTCAGAAGGCGCCACCTCAGAGGGTGCTCTCTTGGAATTTGAAATTCAAACTCACCTTTTGTAGGGAGTCCTCAGGTGGCGCCACCTCATGGTGGGCTACCTTTATTAAAAATAAAATAAAAAATAAAATTTGAAGCCAAGTGGAGTCCTGGAATGGTGCCACCTCAAAAGGTGTTTGACACATGTCAGAAGGACAGAGCAGTGGGCTCAGAAGGCGCCACCTCAGAGGAATTTGAATTTTGCTTTTTCTGGTGAAAGGAGATCTGGACATGTGGCGGTCCAGGATGGTTCCAAGTGTCAGCCTGCTGGAGGAGGTTCTTCAGATGGCGCCACCTCAGAGGAGAATTCGAATTTCAAATGGAGGTTGGCCCTGGAGGAATGGAGGATGGACATGTGGCACCACCTCAGGGTGGCTCCTACAATGCCATGTGGCAAGAGGGAGGAAAAAGAGGGCAGTGACATGTGTCTCCTACTTTTCTGAAAAAAGTAGGGAGAGGACATGTGTCCTCTACTTTTTCTGAAGGAGTGAGAAGGAGACATGTGTCACCTTCTTTTTCTGAAAGAAGCAGAAGATGACACGTGGCAGAGGGATGAGAAGGAGGGAAGGGACATGTGGCGCTCTCATAGGCCATCTGGGAAATCAGAGCTCCGGATTTTCGCCACCTAGTGCCTTGTTTGAATTTTAAATGGTTTGCTTTTTCTGAAGAAGGCCAGGAGTGACATGTGTCTCCTACTTTTCTGAAAGAGGTAGGGAGGAGACATGTGTCCTCTACTTTTTCTGAAAGAGGCAGAGAATGACACGTGGCAGAGGGGAGAGAAGGTGGGCCAAGCCATGTGGCGCCATCTCAGACAAGATGAAAAAGGTAGAAGTTCAGGATTTGCGCCACCTATGAGGAGTTTTGAACTTTTGAATTCTAGTTTTTCTGAAGAAAGGAGGAAATGACACATGGCACTTGCTTTTTCTGAGGAAATGAGAGCTTGCCACGTGTCCTCTGCAGGAGACACACTCCAAATGGCGCCACCTCAGAGGAGACAAGCTTACTTTTTCTGGAGGAATCTAGGAGTGACACATGTCTCCTACTTTTCTGAGAAAAGTAGGGAGAGACATGTGTCAGGCTACTTTTCTAGAATGAGGGAGAGGTTGACACGTGTCCTCTGCAGGAGACACACTTTAAGTGGCGCCACCTCAGAGGAGACAAGCTCCACTTTTTCTAGACAGGACAACCTATGACACTTGGCATCTCCTGGTAATCTTGGAATGACACATGGCGCAGGATGGATAGGGTGACATATGGCGGCTTCTTAAGGTAGCCCCACACTGACACTTGGCATGGAAATGGGAGGAGAGAGAAATGACAAGTGGCACCAATCCAAGGGACAAGGCTCCTATATTTTTGGGTTTTTTCAAAATTCAAATTTTTCAAAAGAAAAGCTTGTGTGACACCACCTCAGTGTGGGTCCCACATTGCTTCTTTATTGAAATAAGGATAAAACCACAACTTCTTTTTGGAATTTTCATAAAATCTGGACTAATGGGCAAAACAGGAATTTTGGAAAGAGTTGGCCCTTGTAGGGCGATTTTGTAAAAGGAAGATATTTGAAATTTGTCAAAAGGGTAAAATCTGAGGTGAAGTGACTGAAATCCACATTAAGAACTATCCAGATCGTTTTTCTGAGAAAATATTTTGACATTCAGAGTCCTGGGGGTAAAATGGGAAGAATTGATAATTTTGAAGACCCAGGGTTTTGAAATCAATTTTGAGAAGAGTTGAAATTCTAATCTGGATTGAAAATTTTAAAATCAAGAGTTCTGGACCTCGAAATGACATGCTGTGCAGTGCAGTGATTTGAAATGCTCATGCAATGATATGCAATGTCATGTCTTATGCAATAGAATCTTGAACCAAGACTTGAGGATTCCTGTCTTCTGTCAGGAGTAAAATTTTGACTATCTGAGACAAAATAGGGAAATTTTGAGAGTTGCAGATGAAATTTGGACTTTTGCAAGGTTCGAGCTCAGCAAATGACCATTTTGCCCTCCAGCGATTTCAGAGGCTGGATGTTGATGCTTGGTGAAAATGTCGGGGAGGTGAGTGAAAATTTGGGGTGTTTACAATAACATATTCTTCATATCCTTTTATGTTTTATATTTTACTTATGTTAACTTAAAATTTTGCAGAAATCAGGTAGAGATGTCATTAGTTTAGAATTCTATAAAGAATTCAAAATTGTAATAGGCAGTAGAAGAAATGAGCATTTAAATATCATAAATTATCTGTTTTCATATTTTTTTCTTTCATTTTCAAAAATTCATGAATGGGAACACGAATGGCATGTGCACCATTTCGTAAAAGGTAATTAATCCTAAATTGATGATTTACATCAATGGCCATAGTCTTAGGATTTTTATCTTTTACGAAATAACACTGGATCCTCTTCAAAATCATCATATTTTCAAATATTTCCTTCTTTTATTAAAGTTTAACTTAGAATTGGCTCAAAATATATACCAATGGCCATAGTCAGGGTATATTGAGAGTTAATTCCATTTTAAACTCTATAAAAGCACAAAAATATGTTTTATTCTTCACCTGAATTTAAATATAGATTATTATATAATACATTCAATGACCATAGTCAAGGATGTATTATATCTTCAATCTTATTTTAATTCATTTAAAGAATGGAATAACTTTTCAAAATCCAATTTCAAAAATTTAAATTCATTCATCCTTTATGATAGAATTGCATCATATTTTTAAAATTTCTTTTTCATAAATCCCAGTAATTCTTTCCTTCATTTCTCAGATCAAATCCTATTTATAAATTCAAATTCAATTCTATTTCTCAAAAGGATTCAAGAATTCAATTTCAAAGTCTCATTTGACTTTGAAACTTCAGAATCATCTTGTATTTCAAATTCCAAATTCTATCTTAAATTTAAAATCCAATTTAACTTTGAAATTCATTTGTATATTCAAGATTCAATTTCTAGAATTCATTTTCCAAGTTCAAATTAAACTTGGAAGTTCTTGATTCATCTTCTGAATTTAACTCCAAATCCATTTTAGGATCCAGGATTCAACACTCATATTGGATCTCAGACTTCAGATCCAATTCCTCTTTAGGATCCAAACTCCAATTCCACTTTTGGATCTCAGACTTCAGATTCAATTTCCTTATAGGATCCAGAACCAATTTCACCTTGGATCTCAAACTTCAGATCCAAATCCATCTTAGAGTCCAGAGTCCAACTCTACATTGGATCTCAGACTTAAGATCCAATTCCATTTTAGGATCCAGACTCCAATTTTACTTTGGATCTTAGACTTCAGATCCAATTTCCTTATAGGATCGAGAATCCAATTTCACCTTGGATCTCAGATTTCAGATCCAAAATCCATCTTAGGATCCAAAACCCCATTCTACATTTGGATCTCAGACTTCAGATCCAAATCCATCTTAGGATCAGGAACCCAATTCTACATTTGGATCTTAGACTTCAGATCCAAACTCATTCTAGGATCAAGAACTCAAGTTCATCTTGGATTCCAAATCTTGGATCTCATTCCGTTTAGGATCCGGAATCAAATTCCAAATTCTAGATTTCAATCTCATTGTCGGATCTAATCTAAATCCATTTCTATTCTTAAATACCATCCGGATTTCTCAGATCCATTCCGAATTTCAAACTTCAAAATCCAAATTCAATTCCATTTCAAGTATTCATTTCCTTTCCTAAATCCAAGTTCAAAATTCAAAGTCCATTTCTGACTTTGAAACTTAATTTCCTTTCCTTTCAAAGCTTTAAATCATTCTTTCTCAAAATCAAGACTTATTCTTCCAACTCTGATTATTTCAAAGACTTAGAACTTCTCTGATCTATCTCAAGTTCCAAAGTTAGATTCAAAACATTTCTTCACACCTTTACCAATTTTCATCTCAGAATACTTGGAAATTTCTAAATCAAATTTTCAAAAGAGCATACATCCTTACATTGCACAAGTATGATTCTTTGTGCATTTAGAGTTATGATAAATTCTTAGATTATATTTAGGCAAAGCAAAAGGCATAGATTCGATCCTTGGTTCGATTACCCCTGGTAAAGGCGCTAGGAACGGTCGAACCTCGTACCGACGAGCGAATCCCGTCTCTCCATTTTTTTCCCGCAATATTTTCAAAACGGAGGCGAGTAATTTTCTAAATATTTTCAAATAAAGGTCAAGTGAAAACCCGCAAAAGAGTTCCTCTTCTCTCTTTCTTTCTTTCTTTTCTCTTCTCTCTTTCTTTTCTTTCTTTTATTTTCCTCCCTTCAAAAAGGAGGAAAATAGAGGTTAGAAAAGGAAAAGAGAAGGAGGAGAGAGAAACCACAAGAGAATAGGAAAAATTTTGCAATGATCACAGACCGGTAAAGGAAATATTCAAAGATGCTAAAAAGTCATAAATGAGCTGATATTGATCATAGCTATGACACATTCTTAAAGATTATTCTTTGGCAGTGAGACAGTGGAAATATTCTGGGCAGTCTGAAAAGAACCTACCTAACTCATGTCTCCTTAAGACAGCTAAGCTGCAAATCAAATATCCGCAAAAGGGATATCTCAATTGTCGTCAAGATGAAGGCGAATTAAGCGAGTAGACCCCTGGGGCCAAAGAAGATTTGAAACATCTCCAAGATGACGGAGTTTGTGACGGATCCTTCCAGGGAAAGTTTGGATCACCGTCGAGATGAAGGCGGATGTGATGGACCTACCGACAAACCCTAAAAGATATTTGATTCCAGCTATCATCTAAAAACCTTTGAGCCAATACCATCATATATAATCACTGAGATAAATGAAGGATCGGAACATCTCCAAGATGAAGGAGTTTGTGACGTACCCTTCCCTGAAAAAGAGAGAAACGTCAGGACATCTCCAAAGTGAAGGATGATGTAAAAGCCCAAGAAATCCCCATGACTCAAAAGAGTGCAAAAGAATCATCATGGGAAAATGCCCAGGATATCAAACTGCCCAAACTACAAAGAATCTTCTTTACCTATGTGAAATTCTTCTATCAATATCTTTTCATTCAATTACTTTTATGAAGCTAAGAATATTTTCTCTCCTTTCATGTCAAGGAAATTGATAGCATCCTTGAAGAAAACCAACAACAAAAATTTGGCTTTGATCCTGGATTCTATATAGTTAACCTAGTTGGGGGTAACACTCTAGGTGGAAGAGGGAACATCTTCCAAAAGTGCTTACCTTAAAATTACCTTGAAACAACTGTAAATTTTATCATTTTGGCAAAATTTTCCAGATTTCCTGATAAAGAAATAAGAGCTTGACATCTGTTTTGATACATCTTGGTATTGCCTTCCCTGTCTTTCGCTTTGTCGAAAGACTCGCCTTCCCCTTGATAAAAGGATTGCCTTCTTCGTCTTTCGCTTTGTCGAGAGACTTGCCTTCTCCTTGATAAAAGGATTGCCTTCTCCGTCTTTCGCTTTGTCGAAAGATTCGTCTTCTCCTCGATAAGAGGATTGCCTTCTTCGTCTTTCGCTTTGTCGAGAGACTCGCCTTCTCCTTGATAAAAGGATTGCCTTCTTCGTCTTCCGCTTTGTTGAGAGACTCGCCTTCTCCTTGATAAAAGGATTGCCTTCTCCGTCTTTCGCTTTGTCGAAAGACTCGCCTTCTCCTTGATAAAAGGATTGCCTTCTCCGTCTTTCGCTTTGTCGAAAGACTTGCCTTCTCCGTCTTTCGCTTTGTCGAGAGACTTGCCTTCTCCATCTTTCGTTTTGTCGAGAGACTCGCCTTCTCCTTAATTAAAGGATTGCCTTCTCCGTCTTTCGCTCTGTCGAAAGATTCACCTTCTCCTTGATAAAAGGATCGCCTTCCCTGTCTTTTTTGCGTTGTCAAAAGATTTGCCTTTCTCCTTGATTAAATGATTGCCTTCCTCGTCTTTCGCTTTGTCGAGAGACTTGCCTTCTCCTTGTTAAAAGGATTGCCTTCTTCATATCTTACATTTTGCCTTCCCCTTTGTTAAAAGGATTGCCTTCTTCATATCTTACATATTTTACCTTCTCCTTACCAAAAGGATTGCCTTCTTCATATTTTATATTTTGCCTTCTCCTTACCAAAAGGATTGCCTTCTTCATATTTCACATCTTGCCTTCTCCTTGTTAAAAGGATTGCCTCCTTCATATCTTTTATTTTCGCCTTCTCCTTACTATTGCCATCTTCATCGCCATCTTCATATTTTGCTTTTACCTTCTCCTGTCCAAAGGATTTGCCCTCTTCCATCTTTTTGCCTTGTCAAGAGATTCGTCTCCTTGATAAAGAGTCCGCCTTATTCATCTTTCATTCTATCGAAAGATTCGCCTCCTGTTACCTTACTCATCGTTCATTTTCCTCACATCTCCTTATTTTCCATCTCTCACATTTCAGAAGAGTTACCCCATTCAGTTGAAGTATCTCTCCTGTCCCATCACGGTTTCGAGAAATCCGTATGGTTGTTTCCCACTCAGGTTAAGGGTCAGAACCTGTACTTCCTGCGAGAGGCCATTAAATTCAAAAGTTGGTTTCAATCTCAGCAATGAGATGCCCAAGTTCATCCCTTTTTCAAAGCTTTAGGGAACCCCATTTCCTTTCTCCTTTCGCAAACCCCTTTCGGATTTGTTCGTCCAAACTTCGAAGGTCCCATCATGGTCTCTTCACTCGAGATTCCATATGGTCGTCCCCTTTAGGTTGTGGCTAAACCGGAATCTCGTTCCAACAAGTTTCCCTCGTTTCGACGAGGTGTTTTCCTTCAGTCCCATCATGGTTCTCCCCATTGAGGAATTCATGCTTTGTATATCCATCCAGGACAGGATCCTATTTGAGTTCCATCTCACAAGGCCTTGTCTCATAAATGTCCCATCAAAGTCCTCATATATTCCTTTCCCCATTCAGGTTATTTTGATACATCTTCGCCCCATCCAGGTTAAGGGCTAAACCTGAGTCATTCCAAAAAGCCGATCTTGTCTCACCCACGAGACTTGATCTAAATCCTTATCCTTCATCATTTCAGGATCTTCGCCCAAAAATCCCACCACGATGTCCTCATCTCCATCATTCAGTCATATCATTTCCGAAGATTTTGTCTCCCCCAGGCCATTCAGGATAAGGTATTAAGCTTGAAACCATGTCTTTTAAATCAAATTCTTCCACACCCAGTTCAGATCTGCTGACTGGGGCATTTTTCAAAATTTGGAGTGTTTTCTTTGCCACTAAGCCCGGCTTTCAACCGGCTTAGTAGCAAAGAGGGGCATCTGTGAACACCCCAAATTTTTCAAATTCTTTTAAATATTCCCTTCTTGCCCCTAAATCCATCTTTGAGCAAATGAGTCATTTCAAATCTAAATTCCAGTTCATTTCTCAAATTTTACTAAATCTAAATTCATTTCATACGTTTAAATTGATTTTGGATCTGGGTCCATTGTCCAGATCCAAATCTGAATCTTCTTGTTCAAATTTTAAATTAAAATTATAGAAAATACCAAAAATAGCCTTTAAATAGCTCGGACAGTCCATTCGACATCCGTTTGGATCCATCACATTGTATTTCTCAATTCGAGGTTTAAAACTCGAATATTTTCTCAAAACTTGGATCCAAACCCATTTTCTGAAGAAATTTCTCCAAAATAGCCTTAGAAACCTTCTCTTGTAAATATTTCTCCAAAAATACAAAAAAATTAGTTTAAATCTTTGTTTTTCCGTGAATTTTAGGATTTTATTCCAAAAATATCAAAAAAAAAAATCAAAAAATGCCCAGAAAAAGAACAAAAAAATAATAATAGAAAATTACAAAAAAAATGGTTTTAAGAACCCGTTTTGAGAAAAGAACTTTTTAAAGAGGTCTCTTTTTGGAAAACTTTGGAAAATCCCTCCGTAACAAAAACCCTCATCTCTCGCCTGTTCCCCTTTTCTTTTACTCTCCAGAACTCTCTCCTCTACCACCCATCACCGAACCCTCTGATCGCCATCCCCTTTCTAAACCCTTGATCCCCAACGATCTCGGGAAGCTTCCATGGCCAACAGCTCGCCTCCATCATCCGCCCGAACCCTCCATGGCCATGCCCCAAACCGTTCATCTTCAACCACTTTTTCTCTCGAATCATCTTCTCAATCTTTAAAAGGGGCATGAAAGGTCTTCTTCAGGACCGCTTCTTCACTTCCTCACTTCTCCATTACGATCCGTTTTCACCTCCCCATTGCCCTCCTCTTCATGCATTGATCGCGTTTCACCCCAGCATCCTCTCTTCTCTTCACGATTCAGTCTTTTCCCCTTATTGCTTCCTCTCCTGGTCTTATCCATCGGCTAAGGTAAGCCGACCCTACTGCAGAAGCATCATCGAGGTAAGCCTTTCCCCTCCTTTTCTGTTTTTTCTGTGAAATTTTTCCTTCTTCACGTAGTTCATTCGTTTTAAATTTTACTCCTCTTCAGTTGCTTTTGATCTTCTTTTTTTTTAATTTCTGTTTAAATCGCACGGTTAGAGCACCATGGTGGTGTCGGTTTTGCATATAGCAAACACCGACCCATCTGTATGCAAAATTAACGAAATCTCTGATTCCCACATCGCCTTCTCCTTTTTTTTTTTTTTTTCAGAGTTCCATTAATCTTCACATGATTTGAGTTATTTATATCCTGTTTTTATTTTTTATTGCCTCGTATGATCCCTCACTTACACTAGGTATTTCTTTTGATGATTATCTTGACCTGTATCGGGTGGCCTTCTCTTTTTGGACCTATAATTTTCTTTAATTTCCATTTGCTGAATCTTGGTAAACCACAATAGCTCGAATGGCATTTTTCGCCCCTCATTACCATAGGTAAGATCGGCTCGTATATGTTCCGATATTTTATTCTCCTGTTTTTTCCCTTTGTTTGTCTGCCATTCTGATTCAATGTTTTCATTTTATCATATGCTTCACATTTTCTTTTATTTTTCAATGATCGATGAACACTATTGACCTGCTCTGCATCGATATCCATGGTGCAACATGCCCATTTTTTCTGATTTTTATATTTTGATATAATACTACTGATAATAATTTATCTCTGGCTCAGGCTTCATTTTTTGCTCGGTGTTGTCCATTATACTGTTGGTAGTTAAATCAATATCATACTCCACTTTGGGAATTACTAAAGGACTGCTTCTGGGTGTCCTGCTGTATAATCCTTTCATTATGCTCACCATTGATGTGGCTTTGATGCCTACAGCATATACCTGTCTGAAATACAAGGATAACTTGGGTGGGGACATTGGCCGAGGGACTTGAGAATCTATTTCTTGCTTTTGCTTTTGTAGTCATCTTGTTTTAAATAGGATCTATAGGTCGGAGAAAAGATTTAGACTGTGTAGCTGATGTCAATGCACCGATAAAGACATTTCTTGTAGATGCAGAGAAATGCCCACCTACCAGATCCATCCCAGAATGGCGATCTGTTACAGGAGTCACCTTGTGTTTAAAAATATTCTGGTGCGCGATTACTGTTGGTAGTGGAATAAAAATAAAAAAAATATATAAAAATAGATAGAACCACTCCATGTTCAAAGACAGATAAGGGTTCCTCGATTATATACTGGATCATTTCAGTTTTGCTTTCTTGGAGTTTGTCCTCTCACTGTCACATGCCTGTATTACATCTAAGCATTCAGGTAATGATACATTAAATATGTCTGTGAAGAGTTTCATGGGTTCTTCCTACTAAAGTGTAAATTCTGGAATATCTATGATAGCCCCTGCTGATGGAAAGTTACCAGGTAATGATATATGTTGTCATTCCTTGGTGTTTTGCTGCTAATACCTTTGATTCTATTCCTTATACCACTGACACACCGAACGTCGAAAAAAAAAAAAAAGGGGTAAGGATAGACAGGCAATCCTTAAAAGGCAATTTACTTATGTATGCGGCTCGTTGATCGAAGAGTAAATCCCAGTGGCTGACAGGGTTAATTCATCAATTTGCCTATGGGCGATTGTTCATTTTGAATCAATTGTTTGCTGAAGGTGATTCATCAGGTATTTGCACCATAATAAATTGATTTGGGGTTCAAATCATTGAAGATAATTTGATATCAAGTTGAGAAATGAGTTTATCTGTATATCTCAATACTGACTTACCAGTACTTATATCTATATTTTGTGGGGTTGCACAGGCACAACATCGTGGCATTTCTCTCAAGCCATTACTACATTGCAGCTTTAGCATGTTGTCACCCCAACGCTGTAGCACCCCCATTCACAGCATCGGCTTTATCATACCCAGTTTGAGCTCACAGCCCAGAAGGGAGTAAGGATTGCATATCTGGGTCTTCTTTCATCAGCTAAGTCTCGTCTCACCTCCTTGTGTAAAACTTGAAGTTGGATTTTTTTTTTTTGTCAAGAAGTTAGTATCAATTGATATTGTGCTAAAATTTCTTCATGCTGGAGCTAAGTTTAAAATAAAACCCCTGTTGCTTTGCTCTATTCATCATTGATTATCTTGGATATTGCTTTTGAAATCAGCGGGGTAAGTGCAACGATTCCCTCTAACATTTTTCCTTTACAGCATAGGCGATACCCTGTTTATATTGTGAATCTTGTTTTAGCTCATATTAAACTTAGTGAAGTCTTTTAGAAATCTCACATTTTACCAATTACAAATCACATATGAAGACACTATGTTCTGTGCACCAGCCTTTCGATGTTTGTATACTGCCAGACCCAAGGCATTAAATGTGCTTATCGTTTAAGCACATTGATCACCTCTCACAGTCATATCACCATCCGTACCCTTATGCCAGACTATAAGGTGGCATCCGGGTATATCTGTTATACCACTTTATCAACCCGCCATTCACAACCAGACGGGTACAGTCTTCTTGGTCCAGAATGACCCAGTTTTGACATTTAGAATTGAAGGTTGCCCCGAGATATGAATACATGCAGATTAGAATCAGATAGGCTTCCTAGGTTGCCTAGAGTTCTACGGTGTTTTGAAATCTGTCATAATGGCACAAGGGGAGAGGAAATTAACCCCAGACATGGTCAAGATAGCTCTCTTTGGCCCAGTTGCAGCTAGGGTCCATGCCAATATATATTATCCCCAGCACATTGTCCTTTCCATCTAACCTGTGCTATATCCCATATTTATCAATGTGCAGCAGCACACTGTTTCTCCATTTATTTCTGTTATTGCTTCCATTAATCACTACCCCGCCCACTATACCTACTGCTTTCACAGCAACAGTACACCAGTATTCATTTATAGCTGCCTTTCAGTATATAGGTATAAAGCATTGTATATGCATACATATATGTACATGTATATATATATATATACCATTTTCCATCATGTATATCTTGTCCCATGAGCATTTTACCATTAATCTCCATGTGATATGTACAATTTCTTTCTATTTTTTATATTAATCAAGTGTTCTGCAAGGAACATGCGGAAGATATCACCATTAGAAGTCGTAAATTCAATCTTGTGTTTTGTAATAGTTAGATCTTAACGAGAATTTACATTCCCAAATTCCTAGATTAGAATGAATGAGCATATGTAAATATCATAAATGGCTCATTTTCATGCTTTTTGCCTTTATTTCTCAAAATTCTCACAATGGGGAAACACGAATGGCACGTGCACCATTTCGTAAGAGGTAATTAATCCTAAGTTGATGATTTACATCAATGGCCATAGTCAGGATGTAAACAAAACTTAGGATTTTTATCTTTTATGAAATAACATTTGGATCCACACTGGATCCCTTTCAAAAATCATCATATTTTCAAATATTTCTTCTTTTATTAGAGTTTAACTTAAAATTAGCTCAAAATATATACCAATGGCCATAGTCAGGGTATATTGAGAGTTAATTTTCATTTTTAACTCTATAAAAGCACAAAAATATGTTTTGTTCTTTATCTGAATTTAAATATAGATTATTATATAATACATTCAATGACCATAGTCAAGGATGTATTATATCTTTAATCTTATTTTAATTCATTCAAAGAATGGAATAGCTTTCAAAATCCAACTTCAAAAATTTAAATTCATTCATCATATAGGATAGAATTGCATCATATTTTCAAAATTCCTTTTCCAAAAACTCCAAGTGATGTAAATATTTTCCTCAATCTATCTTCAATTCTTATAAAATCCAATTCATCCTTTCATTTTTTTAAATTCTATTTCATTTTCAATCTCAAGGTTCAATTTAAATTTGAGATTTCAAATTCATTTTATATTCAAAATTCAAATCAGATTTCAAAGTTCAAATTTGACTTTGAAATTCCAACTTCATTCAAAACTCCGATCAAACTCAAAGTTCAATTTAACTTTGAGATTCTTGATTCATTTTCTAAATTCCGAATTCAAGCTCCAAATTCAAGTCCAAATTTGATTTTGAAATTCATTTGTATATTCAAGATTCAAATTCTAAATCTCATTTTTCAAGTTCAATTTAAACTTGGAAGTTCTTGATTCATCTTCTGGATTTAACAAACTCCAAATACATTTTAGGATCCAGGATTCTACATTCATATCGGATCTCGGACTTCAGATCCAATTCCACTTTAGGATGCAGAATCCAATTTTACTTTGGATCTCAGACTTCAGATCCAATTCCACTTTAGGATCCAGAGTCCAATTTTACTTTGGATCTCAGACTTCAGATCCAATTCCATTTTAGGATCCAGAATTCAATTCTACTTTGGATCTCAGGCTTTAGATCCAAAATCCATCTTAGGGTCTAGAGTCCAATTCCACTTTGGATCTCAGACTTCAGATCCAATTCCACTTTTGGATCTCAGACTTCAAATCCAATTCCATCTTAGGATCCAGAACCCAATTTTTCATCGGATCTCAGATTTCAGATCTTAAATCCATTTTAAGATCCAATTCCATTCCCAATTCTAGATTTCAAAACCAATCTCATTTGAATTCCCTAAATCCATTTCTATTTTTAAATACCATTTGATTTTCTCAGATCCATTCTAAGATTCAAATTCAATATCACTTTAAAATTTCATCTTCTTCTCCTAAATCCCTGATTAAATTCAAAGTCCATTTCTGACTTTGAAACTTCATTTCTTTTCATTTCAGAGCTTCAAATCATTCATTCTCAAAGCCAAGATCCATTTTTCCAAACTCTAAATTACTTCAAAGACTTAGAACTTCTCTGATCTATCTCAAATTCTAAGTTAGATTCAATCCTTTCTTCACTTCCTTATCAAATTCATCTCAGAATACTTGGAAATTTTCAAAACATCTTTCAAAAGGAGCATACATTCTTGCATTGCACAAGCATGATTCTTTGTGCATTTAGAGTTAGAATAAATTCTTAGATTATATTTAGGCAAAGCAAAAGGCATAGATTCGATCCTTGGTTCGATTACCCCTGGTAAAGGCGCCAGGAACGGTCGAACCTCGTACCGACGAGCGAATCCCGTCTCTCCATTTTTCCCGCAAAACTTTCAAAACGGAGGCGAGTTAAATTTCTAAATGTTTTCAAATTAAGGTCAAGTGAGACCGCGCAAAATAGTTCCTCTTTTCTCTCTCTCTTTCTTTCTTTTCTCTTCTCTCTTTCTTTTCTTTCTTTTATTTCTCTCCCTTTAAAAAGGAGGAAAATAGAGGTTAGAAAAGGAAAGGAGAAGGAAGAGAGAGAAACCACAAGAGAACAGGAAAATTTTTGCGATGACCACAAAATGTCACTCAATGAGATTGTCACAATATTGGCAAAACAATAATAATATAACTCAAAAATACAGAAAACCTAGATTGCGGAATAAAGAGAAAGATTCTAAAGGAGGACCCATACCAGTGAATGTTGGAAAGGGATACAGAGAGATATCAAACGTGGAGGGCTTTGAGGGACCTACAACAGACCTGACCTGAAACAGAAACAAATGCACCAGGTCAATTATATCCATCCAGCGAACCCATGGTTAGAGGTCGAATCTCAGAACCACTCTGATTTGAATTTCAGACCACTAACTGCTGTAAAAGGCTGTTGAAGGGGGAGGGATGTGTAAATGATGCAGTGAGTTTACCAAAACTCAGTTAAAAATCATGATGGATCTTCAGCAAAACAAAGATTTAGAATCATACAGTGATGAAACCCCTGCAAAATCAGCATTATTAAGAATATACTGATAACGAGATCACTTCATGGCTGTAACTTGCAAAACATGTTCTAGGGATGTTAATGCAAGGAAAATTCAGCAATTTCTCTGGTAAAGCAATATTGTATCATGGCTTGTCCTTTCCAGTTTAGTTCCTACATCCATCATCCGATTCAACCACTTCCATCAACCGACTCTCTACTATAATGTTTCTGCAACCTGACTCAAACATTTCACGTTAGCCCATTTCGTAATCCTTCCCACACTTCCTTATTGGAAGTATCCAAAATTTGTTGATTGACAGGCAAGAAAACCACACAGAAGATCATATTGGCCTCTCCTTCTCTTTATTGTATAATCCATAATGTCATCATTATGATGCCCAGCAAGTGGCTTTAGTGATTCATAACAGAAGATGATCGTCCATGAATGACGTCTAAATGCTGCTCTCAATGCATGTTACAGGAATCCCAAACAGTAGTTCGAACGCAGTAAATATTTCTTCAGCCTAATAACCAGATGCAATGGGGATTATAGCAGCTGAGACCCAACAAGATGAGTAGATACACATGCTATCAATGAGGTAATGTTTACTATTAACTGTATCGACAAAATAGTAAAATAAAATTACAATAATGTGTTCCAAAACACACAAGGTTAAAGAAAGATTCTTGTGCACAGAAAGCCCGAAATATATGCAATTCAAAACACCGAAGGCTCAAAACATACAAAGAGCTAGATTAAATGAAAAACAATGAAAATACTGAGCACAGAGAAAATCCTGGCTTGTCACTCTATATCCACGCTGCGAATTTAGATGGAAGGCTTTAAGCTCATGGCATCTTTCAGCCACACAAAGTAAATCCTCATCTTCTGTTTTACTTGGGAACACGATTTAACATATGGATCTACTGCTAAGCTTTAAGATATATTGAATGAATTCAGAGAAATTTAGGCTTACCTCTGATTCATTATGAACAAATCTATACATAGCCCTTCAACAATTCACGTCTATATATTTTTAAAAGAGTTGATCCTTATCATGTGCCATAGTAGCCACCCATGGGTCATGTGCCA
This sequence comes from Nuphar pumila, assembly GCF_984573655.1. Lineage (NCBI taxonomy): Eukaryota > Viridiplantae > Streptophyta > Magnoliopsida > Nymphaeales > Nymphaeaceae > Nuphar > Nuphar pumila. The sequence goes on along the minus strand of NC_143259.1, from coordinate 28,141,859 downwards.
TGATGCTCATATCTCAACAGAATATATGGTGGGCTCTTACTGACTTGATAGGAAATGAATCAATGAAACCAATGAAAACAACAATCGAATCAGTGAATTAGATAAACAACAGATGAATCAGTGACGATAAAACATATTGTGGAATCAAACCGTGAATAAACAAAATGCAGGCAAAATGATGCGAGGTGGATATTGTGAAGATGATCATGTGAATACGATAAAACAACAAAAAAAAAAATGTACATCAGACTCAATGTCGTGCTGTATAATAACAACACAGTGAATTTAGTAAACCACAGCAAAGTAGGGTATCTCGTAAGGTGAATTCACTCAGATTTTATCATATATCCTAGTTCAGGTCAGATGTGGAATAGATTTCTCTGCAAATTTGAACAAAAGACTTCAGATCTGATTTCATGATGCATCCTGTGAGACAGACGATGATTTTGAATCGATTCTCACTGGGTGACTGGACTTGATGAATCGATTCAGTTCAGGATATGAGACATCTAATGCTAATTGACATGATGAACGAGAAATACATGATGTAGAATATAACTCAAAATGTGGGAAATATGGATTCGAGGAAATCGAAACACATGTGGTAGATAAATCAAAATGATATACCATGAAAACGAACATGACAATCAGAAATGTTGCGAAAAAAAGGCAAATATAATAAAGCACCCTGCCATAAAATTAATAACATATGGTGAAAAAAAAGGATATGATCAAATGTTATCAAGAGAGGAAATCGAACGCCAAATACAATTAAATGGAGAACCAGCAATCGAAAGTCAGATGATAAAACGCAAACAGAAAATCAGATTGGTATTGCGGTACATAGGGCTACAGATTTGCACAGGATCGATGGAGCAAAAATGAAACAATAAACTATATTAACCAGACGATCAAAATGGCAGAAATCGCACTATCACAAATTCAGAATGTAATGACCCCAAGCGTATGGATTATGATATAAATGGGGAATCAGAACTCATAGAAAGCAATCCCCATGAAAGGGAAGTACTAAATACTAAGCGAATTGGAGAAAACCCAACTCTCCAAAAGACTAAAATATGTCGGAATCTGCGGATTCCATCATTATTGCATTAAGGTAAGTTGTTTTGCTATAGGCAAAACAAACTCTACCCCAGATGCTTCAATGGAGCAAAAACGGGAGAACAGAGAAATTAAACAAAAACAGAGAAAGAGAAGAAAGAAAGAAAGGAAAAGAAAGAAAGAAAGAAAAAAGGGGGGGGGGGGGGGAGGAGCTAAAAATAAAAAATGAACGGGGATGGGAAACTCACCGCAATGGAGTTTTTGCTTCGATTGGTTCGGTCGGAGGGTGCTGCTTTCTCTGAATCCTCAGGCTGGATTGATCTTCTCCAATCGATCAGAAGAGATTACTCCGTGTAGAGATTGGGATGGACTTACCTTCTTGATGGAATTTCGCGGTTGTGGCTGGAGATTTGACAGAGATGCTGAGGAGAACGGATGCCAGAGGGGGAGATTGAAGATCGATGGGTGGTGCTCGATGATGGAGATGCGATGGATGGTGTTTCTTCGATTCGCCCAGAGAATGGCTTCAGGGAAAATAAAAAAAATGGGAAAGATGGGGAGTCGATCACGGATGATCCAAAAAAAAAAGATCCTCCCTTCGTTTCTCGCTGGCCTTCCTTTATAGAGAAAAGGAGAAGCCTTGAGAAAGAGGGCTTCTGTTGCAGATCGATGGTCCGAGTGAGAGGGTTGTGCGTCGTTGGCAATCGAAGGTGGAGAAATGAAGCGTGCCAAGCCGTTGGCGATCGGAGGGTGGATGGAGGTCATGGAAGCTTTCGGAAGGTGATGGAGGGTTCGGAGGTAGCTGCCTGTGGTTAAGGGTTTTGGTGGCAAAAAGGGGTTTGAGATTGTGATTGAGGAAGAAGGTGGAGCTGAAAAAATCTTTTTGCCTTCGACCCCTTGACTTTTCATGATTTTTTTTAAAAAGAAGGCTCCTTTACCGGATTTTTCTAAAAAAGGTTTTTTCTTAAAAAGGGATATTTTCAAAAAGAGGTTTTCTCAAAAACCAATTTTTGTTATATATATATATATATATATATATATATATATATATATATATATATATATATATATATATATATATATTCTTTATATTTTTCCATTTTTTGGTATTTTCGGAATAAAACCTTAAAATTTACGAGAAAATGAGGATTTTAAATTTTTTTTTGTATTTTTGGGAAATATTTACAAAAGAAGGTTTTTTTAAGGCTATTTTGGGAAAATTTCTTAAGAAAATGGGTTTGGACCCAAGTTTTGAGAAAATATTCGGGTTCTAAACCTTGAATTGAGAAATACAACACGATGGGTCCAAGCGGATACCGGACGAAGTGTTTGAGCCTTTCAAAAGTTATTTTGGTGATTTTGAGAATTTGATTAAAAAATGGGATAAAGAAGCTTAGATTTGGATCTTTTATTTGGATCCAGATCCGAAATTGAGTCAAATATACAAGATGAATTTAATTTCAGAAAACTTGAGAAATAAAATGGGATTTATATTTTAAAGTGACTCAATTACCCAGAAAATGAAGAAAAAGGGCAAAAAGGGAATATTTACAAACTTTTGAAAAATTTGGGGTGTTCACAGATGCCCCTCTTTGCTACTAAGCCGGTAAGAAGCCGAGCTTAGTGGCAAAGATAACACTCCAAATTTTGAAAAATGTTCCATTCAGCAGATCTGAAATGGGGGTGTGGAAGAATTATGGCTTTTCAGGCTTAAAGCCTTGTCCTGAATGGCTCGGGGGAGACGAAATTCTCGACAATAATACGACTGAATGATAGAGATGAGGAAATCGTGATGGGACTTTGGGCGAAGATCCCGAAATAATGAAAGATAAGAAGTTTGATCAAGTCTCATGGGTGAGACAAGATCAACTCTTGGAATGACTCAGGTTTAGCCCTTAACCTGGATGGGACGAAGATATATCAAGAAAATTTGGATGAGGAAAGGAACATAAGCGGACCTCGATGGGACATTTTGAGAAAATGCCTCGTGAGATGAACTTTAAGTCTGATCCTTTCGTGGATGGATATAAAAAGAGTATGGATTTCCTTGTGGGGAAAAACCATGATGGGACGGGAGGATTACCTCGTCGAAACGAGGTTCAGGTTTAACCCAAACCTAAAAAGGAAGATATCTCGTGGAACGAGATTTCAGGCTTAACCCTTAACCTGAAGGGGTCGACCACACAGAATCCTCGAATGAAGAAACCGTGATGGGACAACGAATGCACTACCGAAGCGAGATTCAGGTTTAACCCTTGACCTGAGTGGGGGGAGTCGCACGAAGTCCTCAAATGAAGAAACCGTGGTGGGACTAGAAAAAATATCCAATCGAAATGAGACTCAAGTTTAACCATGACCTGAATGGAAGGACACCTCGCAGAGCGAGGTTCAGGCTTATCCCTTAACCTGAAAGGGATGACCATACGGAATCCTTGGATGAAGAAACCATGATGGGACCTTCGGAATTTGGATGAACAAATCCAGAAGGGGTTTGCGAGAAGAGAAAAATAAGAGATTCCCTAAAGCTTGAAAAGGGGATGATCTGGGGCGTCTCATTGCTGAGACTAAATCAGCTTTCTAAAATCAGACGACCTCTCGCAGAAGGTTTTTGGGCTATACCTCGAGGAGCGAGGTAACAGGTTTAATCCTTAGCCTGAATAGATACAGGATCCTCGAAGAGCGGGGAAACTGTGATGGGATTTCTAGACTTTGCCCAACAAGTCCAAGAGGGGTTTTGCGAAAAGATGAAAATGGGGTCCCTAAAGCTTGAAAAAGGATTGTTCTTGGGCACCTCATTGCTGAGACTGAAAATAGCTTTTGACAATAACAGACCTTTTGCAAAAAGATCAGATTTAACCCTTATCCTGAGCGGGAACTGTCTATGGTAGGACAGTGGGGAACACAAGGAAGTGTGCGAATCTGAGAGCGCTCAGATTAGACGGAAGAAAAGGACTTTTCAGTCCTAAGGAGGGATGACGTCAGGACACGTCAAAACGAACATCAAGTTCACACTTCATTTTGGGACAATGAGAAAATATTGCCAATAAGATGTCAAAATTGTAGTTGGTTCAAAATGATTGAATTGTGCATGAAAATATCACCTCTTTCTACCTAGAGTATTTAACTCCAATGGGGCTAACTCTGTAGAATCAAGAATCAAATTCAAAAATTTGTTGTTATTGAGCTTCTTTAAGGAAGATATCAATTTCCTTGATATGAAAAAAGAGGAAATATTCTTAGCTTCATAAAAGCAATTGAGTGAAAAGATATTGATAAAAGAATTTCACATATATAAAGATGATTCCTGACATTTTTGGGCAGTTTGATATCCTGGGCATTTCCCATGATGATATTTTTGCACCGTTTTGAACCATGGAGTTTTCTTGGGCTTTTACATCATCCTTCATTTTGGAGATGTCCTGACTTTTCTCTCTTTTTCAGGGGAAGGGTACGTCACAAACTCCTTCATCTTGGAGATGTTCCGATCCTTGTTTTTCTCAGGAGTTAGGCTTGATGATATAGGTTCATTGGTCAAAATTCTCTAGCTGATAGCAGAAATCAAATATCTTTTAGGGTTTGTCGGTAGGTCCATCACACTCGCCTTCATCTCGACGGTGATCTGAACTTTCCCTAGAAGGATCCTTCACAAACTCCATCTCGAAGATGATCCAAATCTTCTTTGGCCCCGGAGATCTAGCTCACATAATTCGTCTTCATCTTTACGACAATTGAGAGATCCCTTTTGCGGATATTTGGTTTACAGCTCAAATGACTGAGGAGATATGGATTGGGTAGGTTCTTTTTTTACTGCCCAGGATATTTCCACTATCTTACTGCCAAAGAATGGTCTTTAAGAATGTGCCATAGCTATGATCAATATCAATTCGCTCATGGCTTTTCAACATCATCGAATTTTCCTTTGCCGGTCATATCGAAGATTTTTCTTCATCCTCTTGGTTGACCAACAAAAAAAGCTTGAATTCAGTTCTTATTTCGTAAAAGTCTTGCTCTTTTAGAAATAATACTAAAGGTATCTTGAGGTAATTTCTTTATGTGATGAAAAAAAACTTTTTGAGATCAATAATGACTTTTGATAGCAAATTGGCAAAGTATTCTAGAAATCCTTAATGAAAGAGATTACTTGATATCAAATTGACACGCCCGTGACAAAATTCTTATCTCTTTTTTCCCAAAAAGAGAGACTCAGGCTTAAGCCCTTACCTGAATGGGAAGTTGAAAATACTCCTCTCTTCCCCAAAGAGGAGGTGTTTGCAAAATGAAACTTTTGAAGAGAAATTAAGTTTTCGTCAAAACTCCCTATCTCTAGGCTTCTCTTATGGAAAGGCGGCCGAAAGATAAAGTTGAGAAAGTATCACAGAGGAACGAGTCCATCACACTCTCCCTAGAAGAGGGTCCTCTGTGAAGGGGTTGGCCAAAGATGAGAAAAATGGGGGCCACAACAAAAAACGAGCTTCCGTCGAAGCTCTCCCTAGCAAAAGGGTTCTTTTGTGTAAAGTTGGTTGTTGTTTTGCAAACTATTTGCAAAGAAGACGAGTCCCTTCAAACTCTCCCTGGACAAGGGTTCTTGCGAATGAAAGATGGTTGCATGCTAAAGGAACGAGCTCCCTCGAACTCTCCCTGAAGAGGGTCCTTCGCAAGAGAAAAAGATTGATTTTTTGATAAAAAATGGTAACCCGAAGGTTGAAATTGAGAATTTAGAGCTTGAGTTTTGATGATTGGTTAGTGCAAAGACTGAACCCGGAGGGCCAACTGATCAGTCCGCCAAACACTAGCACAAGCGCTAGATGTACCAGCACAACCACTGGATTTCAAAAAAAAGACGCCCCCAGTACGAGCGCAGGGTTTTCGAAAATACACACCAGTACGAGCACTGGGTTTTCGAAATGCATACCAGTACGAGCACTGAGTTTTCGAAATGCACACCAGCACGAGCACTGGGTTTTTTCAAAAGGAGAATTGAAAAATGAGACCGACATTCGAAGATACTTGAGAATTAAGCGAGAATGATTACCGGTATTTCAGGATTTATCCCTTATCCTGAAGGGGAAGTTCAGGTTTTGTCCCTTAACCTGAAAGGGAAAGTTCAAGGAGAACTCCGATCCAAATATGAGCATTGGATTGACAGGGGAAATTCAAATTTGGAACTTCGAGAAAATGAGGATATACAAAAGCGAAAATCCAAGTCAGGACTTGGTTTTTCAAATGTAAGAAATGAGTGAGAATTGAGTTTGAAAAACCCAATTTCTCGACTGAACGATTTGTCCAACACGAGCATTGGATTCAAAAGGAAGTTCAAGTCGGAACTTGAAGCTTCAAAAAAAAAATAAGAATATACAAAAGGGAAAAATCCGAGTCGGAACCCGGTTTTCAAATATAAGAAATGAGTGAGAATTGAGTTAGAAAACTCGAATTCTCGACACAACAATTTATCCAACACGAGCATTGGATTCAAAAGGAAGTTCAAGTCGGAACTTGAGACTTCAAAAATAAGAATATACAAAAGGAAAATCCAAGTCGGAACCCAGTTTTTAAATATAAGAAAATGAATGAGAATTGAGTTTGAAAACTCGAATTCTCAAAACAACGATTTGTCCAACACGAGCATTGGATTCAAAAGGAAGTTTAAGTCGGAACTTGAGACTTCAAAAATAAGAATATACAAAAAGGAAAATCCGAGTCGAAACCCGATTTTTTAAATATAAGAAAATGAATGAGAATTGAGCTTGAAAACTCTAATTCTCAAAACAACGATTTGTCCAACACAAGCATTGGATTCAAAAGGCAGTTCAAGTCGGAACTTGAGACTTCAAAAATAAGAATATACAAAAGGGAAAATCTAAGTCGGACCCCGGTTTTTGAGAAAAATATTGATAAGATGGAAAAACGAAATCCTGAGTAGGAACTCAGATGGGAAGTAAATAACTCTTATCCAAAGGTCGGCTTTTTAGAAGGATTGGCAAAAACGCATGAATAGTTACCGATGATGAAGAAGATGGGAGATTCATTCGAGATCCTTGACCCAAGGTGGCCTAAGATCCGAATTTATTTATGATGGCTTCAGGATCTTCCCCTATCCTGAGGGAGCATAGAACAAAAATTTGAGGTGAATTGAAGAATTTAAGGGAAATAATTCCGGTTTATCCCTTTAACCTGAAGAAGAATAAAATTTATAAAAATGGAGAAGAATTTAAAGAGATTGATTGAAAATTTATTTTGAAAAAGAATTCTCACGAGTAGCAGCGATGCTCCTATGAGGGGTATCAGGATTATCCCTTATCCTGAATGGGAAAATGAATAAAAGAATACCTCATGAGAAAGAGGCATCAGGTTTATCCCTTAACCTGAAGGGGTTTTAAAGATAAATGAATAAAATTTGATAAAACTTAATGAAACTTGACAAATTGGTAAAATTGACAATAAACTGATAAAATTTGATTAGATTAAAAAATGAAATGAACGCAATTTAATAAAGATAACCAAGTTAACAAAAAGCTGGTAAGATTTTTAGAAAAGAATTGGTCTAATCCTGCCTGCATATGATGAAGGAAAATGAGCATAGATCAAAAATAAAAATGCCCTAGTATCAGGGAGAAGAATGTGAGAACTTAATGGAAGATTATTGCTTTATTGAAAGACTTTTGAAGAGTACAAAAGGCTATGATGAACAATTCAAGTGTAAAGTTTTTTCAAATGCAGAGCATTAATAGGATCGGGCAGTTCCACTCCATCTACGTTGATCAAACGATAGGAATTGTGGGGCAGCGCCTCTTTAACCACATAAAGGCCTTCCTAATTGGGTGACCACTTTCCCTTCGGCCGATGCTTGAGATGAGTTGTTGATCTGAGCACAAGATCACTGACTCGAAATCTTCTCTCAATAACTGATTTGGCGTAATGCCGGGCTATCCTCTGTCGATAGGCCTGAGCGTGCTCTGCTGCCTTGAGCCTTTTTTCATCTAATAGATCAAGATGTACCAACCTCTGTTGCTGATACTGATCAAGCGGAAGTTCGATGAGCGACGCGAACTTGAGAGCGGGCTTTTGAACATGGAGAGGTAATACTACCTCGGTTCCATAGACAAGCTCCGAAGGAGTAGCATTGGTTGGGGTCTGAATGGTGGTTCGGTATGCCCAAAATGCATCATGCATCTTTTCGTGCCAATCGCGGCCCGTTTCCATGGTTCTTTCTAGAATGTGAATCAAAATTTTGTTAGTGGCCTCTGCCTGACCATTTCCTTGAGAATAATAAGGAGTTGAGAAGTGGTGATGAATCCTGAACTTCGAGCAGAAGGTCTTCATCCACTCATTCTTGAAGTGGCTGCCATTGTCTGACATAATATCATGTGGGATGCCGAAACGGCAAAGAAGATTCTTATGGATAAACGAAACCACATGTCGGCCTTCTACTGTTCGCAGAGTTATGACTTCGACCCATTTGGTGAAGTATTCTGTAGTTGCGAGGAAGTATCGGTGGCGATTAGAAGCCGAAGGAGTGATCGGGCCAACTACATCGAAGGCCCACATCGAAAAGGGCCAAGGAGAGACCACGAATTGCAAGTACGCGACTGGTGCATGAATGGAAGGTGCGTGCATTTGACACTTGACGCACTTCTTTATAAATTAAGGGCAATCCTGCTGCATGGTTTTCCAATAATACCCTGCCCGGATGATTTGCTTGACGAGTGTTTGGTGGCCGACGTGACCACCGCAAATTCCCTTGTGTGCTTCTCGGACAACTTTCATGGCTTCATCCTTATCTAAGCATCTGGCGTACTCAGAACTGAACCCACGATGGTAGAGAACATTGGCAAGGATAAAACAATGGGCTGACTGTAAACACCCCAAATTTTCATTCACCTCTCCAACATTTCCACCAAGCATCAGCATCCAGCCTCTGAAATCGCCGGAGGGCAAAATGGTCATTTTCTGAGCTCGGACCTTGCAAAAGTCCAAATTTCATCTGCAACTCTCAAAATTTCTCTATTTTTAGCTCAGATGTTCAAAAATGTTATTCCTGACAGGAGACATGAATCTCTAAGTCTTGATTCAAGATTATATTGCATAAGACATGGCATTGTATATCATTGCATGAGCATCTCATAGCACTGCACTGCACAGCATGTCATTTCGAGGTCCAGAACTCTTGATTTCAAAATTTTCAATCTAGATTCGAATTTCAACTATTTTCAAAATTGATTTCAAAACCCTAGGTCTTCAAAATTATCAATTCTTCCCATTTTACCCCCAGGACTGAATTTCAAAATATTTTATCAAGAAAACAATCTGGATAGTTTTTAATATGGATTTCAGCCACCTTATCTCAGATTTTGCCCTTTTGACAATTTCAAATATCTTTCTTTTACAAAATTGCCCTACAGGGGCCAACTCTTTTCAAAATTTCTGTTTTGCCAATTAGTCTAGATTTTATGAAAATTCCAAAAAAATGGATTTACTGTCTTGTCCTTATTTCAATAAAGAAGCAATGTGGGACCCACGTTGAGGTGGTGTCACATAGACTTTTCTTTTGAAAAACCTGAATTTTGAAAAAATCCAAAAATATAGGAGCCTTGTCCCTGGATTGGCGCCACTTGTCTTTTTCTCTCTCCTTTCATTACCCTGCCATGTGTCAGCGTGGGGTTCACCTAGGGGTGGTGTAAACACACCAAATTTTTACCTTCATCCAGTGTTTTTCCATTTCATAAGTCATCACAGATCATTGCATGTCATTGCACGCATTCTGCATAGCATTGTATGACATTGCATCTCATTTTCGAGATCCAGCACTCCTATTTCAAAACATTCAATCCATATTTGAATTTTAAAGCTTTATTTCAAAATCAATTTCAAAACCTGGGTTTTTATTCAATACTCTGTCATTTTCCAACCCCAGGACCTTGTATTTCGAAATATTTTCTCAGAAAACAATCTGGATTCCTTTCAAATTCAAACTTTAATCGATTTCAATTCACAGATGAGACCCATTTAGATGGTGTCGCTTCTGAATGCCTCTATTCATCAAATTTCTCAAAATTTTGAAAGTTTCAGTCCGATCCGGACTCTGTCTCAGAGTCCTAATCCGGTCAGAAGTCTGGTTTTTAAGTCTGTTTTACTTCCATTCTCGATCTTTTTCGTTTGTTTTCGAAATTTAGGTCATTTCACAGAGTCCAGTTAGTTCAGGACTCTATTTTAGAGTTCGGTCGAGTTGGGAGTCTAACCCTGACTGTGTTTTCTGACTTATTTCATCATTTCTTGATAAAATCTTTTGAAAATTCTTTCATTTGGCTTTTAAAATCTAAAATCTCAGAGTCCTAAGAGTTCAGGACTCTAACCCGGAGTTCCAGTTTGCTTGAGACCCTATTTTCAAAGATCTTGAATTTCAAATACTGATTTTAACCCCTTTTCAAAGCCATTTTCAGTGTTTATTTCAAAAATGTTCAAAATTCGATGTGGGCCCACTCAGTTGGCACCATATCCAGAGGAATTCTAACTCAGTTAGGACCTTATGCCATTTCAAAAATCCTAATTTTAAGTTTACTTTTGAAAATCTTTTGAAAACTCCTTTAATTTCAAGTTTTAAAATCGCTTTTTGAAAAACTCAAGTAGGGCCCACTCGGGGTGGCGCCATATTCGAGTAAGTCAGGGCTAGACTAGGGTTAGTTGATGTCTTGGTTAGTGTTAGAGGTTTAGAAGAGTCAAAACCATTTTGAAAAACTCATTTTTGAAAGTTAGTTTTTAAAACTAGTGTTTTTAAAGGTTTTTAAAAGTGTTTTAAAAACCCAATGTGAGAGAATGCCAAGTGGCACCACATTTGGGGGATTCTTAGGTTTATCTAGGGGTTAATTAGGAACTATTTAGGATAATTTAGACTAAGGGCATATAGGTAACTCCACCCAAAAATCGCCCCCCCCTTTAGAGTCCAAAATTTTCAAAATTGTCAACTTTTAAACCTAATTTTTTAATTATAAATAGAGGCATAAGGGGGGTCAATTTTCCCATCTCTCTCTTATTGGATTCTTGGAGCTTCTCTCTCCTCTCCAGCCCTTCCTCCATTGCTGCAACTCCAAGGTATGAACTTCTTCACTTTTCTTATTTTATTTAATGCTTTTTAATGCTTTAAACCTAGATTTAGGCTTGGACACCCCTCCTTATGGAAGATCAACCATGGTTTCACCTCAAGAACCATCAAGAATCAGCAAGAACGATCCAAGAAGGTGATCTAACCCTGTTTTGGATGATTTACAGAGATTTTAATCCATTAGAATTGATTTTAACATGATTCTTTGCATTATTAACCAATAAAATATATGATTTACCCTTTTTAACGGGTTAAATCTATGTTTTAAAGGTGATATCAAATTCCAGCCATTGATTCCCTGTTTTTAATTTATTTTCATGGTTTATTCATGTTTGTTTTACGTTCTATAGCATAGAAATAAGTTTTATTTACTGTTTTATGGTTTATTTTATTTATTTACATTAGTTAATGCATGGTTTTTCAAGTTTCTTAAATTTCTGTGTGTTCTAGGTTTAGAACAGTAAAGATGATGTTATTTCGTATTGAAGCACTCATTGTTTATTTCTGATTTTTTTATATGTGATGCATGCATAAGTTATTGAGTTACTGTAGAAAAATCAGAGGTTTTGGATCTCGGGAACCCTGTCAAAAAAAATCAGACATCAAATCGGGTTTTTAAAGCTTTAAAATCGTGGTTAAAATCAAGAAGGTAACTTGCTGTGATGATATTTCTCTCATCTTACATCCGATTTTAGATCTGTAAAGTGCTATGGATTCACATTGAGTAGATCGGTCTGCTGTGAAATTTTCGGATTTTTTTATCACTGTTTAGTATTTTTCCCTTTTTAGAGAATCTGTTTTTAATTTTAAAACTCGTTAGGGTTTACCAAAACCCTAATCAGACTTGTGTTAGTCATAAATCCCAAACCACAGATCCGATTTTAGATCTGTAAAAAGTGAGTATTATTATTTTTCTATCTACTATTCACCATTAAAATTTCAGAGATTTTTGTTTATAATTTCTATTTATGTCTGTATTTTCAATCTGGAATAGCTGTTTTAATCCCTGTTAAGAGTGATATATTTTAGCTCAGATTGCCAGAAGGGTTTCTCCCTAACCGGAGATGATTTTTCCTATCTGTAAATTGGGAAATCTCTGTTTTTTTTTCTAGTTAGTCTCTGTAAAATTTCATAAATTTACATGGAGATTTGACCCCTGGTTCAGGTCTTGGACTGAGAATGGTTGGTGAATTAGGTCAAAAATAGCATATTTTTAGGGTTTAATGCAATTTTCGGATTAATTTAATGTCAAAAAATTATTTTTATAATTTCAATTCGATATTAGGGTTATAACAAGTGCAGGTACCAATTTTCATGGATTTTGAAATCCATTTGATGGCTGAATTGGGCAAATTGCAAAACCGGGTTCCTGAAAGATCCAAAAACACTGCTAAAATCACAGTTTTTGTGATATTGTTGGATTTTCGTGCATAAGCATATGGTTTTAGGGTTTTATCATGTTCATAATCATATTAGGATGCTTTAGGTTTAATTTTGTGCTCATTTGATTTCATTTAGTGCATAAAACCTAATTTTTTACCAAGATCTCTTTCGAAAAACCCTGATTTCAAGGCCATAGTCTTGCTATCGGGGGCAATTTGGTCATTTGACCTAAATTTCGAAATCCCTAACCCTAATTTCATATTTTTAATCATGTCATAGTATACTTGGTTTGAGTTTATTCCATTCAAATTTCAAAACTTGCATTTTATCAAGATATCTTTCTAAAAACCCTAATTTCAAGGCCATAGTCTTGTTATTAGGGGTATTTTGGTCATTTTGACCCCAATTTCGAAATTTCATATTTTACCTTTATTATTTCTTCATATTTTATCATTTTGATTTAAGGGAATCATGGCAAAAAGGCTTATATCTAGCAAAATCCAACAATTTCCTGATATTGTTGGATAAATCTAGAAAAGCCAACATATTTTCATTAACCAAGTTTTCTAGTTTTGCAGGTACATTGAAGACTTTATTTTCCATGTATTTACATTTCAATAGTGATGTAATTTGTAATTAAACTTTGGAATAAGAATTTATATTTCCTGCTTAGCTTAGGTTGCATTGCATATAGCTTATTTTTATAATTTTAATGTGTGATGGATGATGATTCATGCATATTTTTACGAATTCACCATGGTCTACACGAATGGCACATGCACTAGCTTTTATGAAGTTTATAAACTTGGTGGAATTCATATTTATGGCCATAGTCAGAATATGAATGATACTCAGATTTATGATCTTCACATTAGCCACATTCAGCCTACACTCTTAGGCTAACTTAAAAAATGCACTGCATTTCTCAAAATACAAAAAGTATTTCTCAATTCCTCAAATCCATATTCATTCATTTCATGCATTTGCCAATTCCAATCTCAATTCAAAGAAGTTCATTTTCTCAAAATCTCCTAAGTCTTATAGCAAAATCGATTTTTTCCAAAAGCATTGAATTTCAAAGAATATTTCAAGTATTTCCCAAGTTCCAAATTCAAATTTTCTAAGTTGGAATTTCAATTTCCAAGTTTGAATTCAGAGAAACCAAGTCTCTTAGAGTCGATTTTCACCAAATGTCAAGGATTTCTCAAAATCGATTTTTGCTTTCCTCAGAAATATCTTTCAAGTCCTAATTCACGATTTTCCATGTGATATCATTTCCAAGATTTACATTTTCTAAATATTTTAATCATTCAAAGCAAACATCATATTTTCAAAATGTGCATTTTCTGAAAATTCATAGCACATGCCTGATTCTATGTGCGTTTAGAAATTAGAATATGATTTAGACAAGTTGAATAGAGTAGAGCATAAGATTGATCCTTGGTTCAATTACCCCTGTTAAAGGTGGCAGGAACGGTTGAATCTCGTACCGACAGGCGAGTCCCATTCTACGAAATTTTCCCGCATTTTAAAACGGAGGCGAGTTATTTTCAAAAAAAACTTTTTCAAAGGTCAGTTTGATTTGCAAAAGTAAAATTTTGCGATGATAACAGGTTTGGCGACCGAGATGGGACCTGTCTTTGCCTGATCAATCTAATGCTCTACTTAGTTCAAATTGTCAAAATCGATTTCCATGGAATGTCAGCTTTTAATTTATGCTATCATGTGAACCTTGTTGAGAAACTCGTTTTTGATGTCACATAATATGATACACTGTCTTATTTGATTTTGTATGATATGATAATATGTTCTCTTGAAATAATGTTATATTATGACTGAATATGTTTTGCCTTAAATCTAACGAGTATTTGATGCAAGGATATCTCACCCAATAAGGATGGAGACTTCCTGTTCAAGTACAACTTTGTGCAATCATACTCCTTGAAGAAAAAGCTTGATGAGCCATGCTTTCCTAAAGTTCAAATGAAGATATCGGCTACCTCAAGATGAAAATTTTTTCTTCTTTAGAGTCATATGTAACAGAACCTTCAGGATCTTGCATTTTGCATATTACATACTCATTCATACATTCTATATCATAAAAGTATACGATAGTTTCAAAAAGCTTCTTTTTTGAAAACCAATAAGTGTACCTTCTTACAACTTTTTATGAAAAAGACTTTTTGTCATATAATAAGTGTACCTTCTTACAACCTTTTATGAAAAAGACTTTTTGTCATATAATCATTGTACCTTACACTATATACAAGACCACATAAAAAAAGGAATGTAGGAAAAAGACAAAAACATAAAAATCGACTACATAAGAAAAACAAATAAAATATGTTTTTGAAAAGACCTTAGTTATCTTCTCTAATGAAATGTTTCTTAAATACAAAAAGAAGACAAAAACACAAATCAGCTACACATAAGAAAAACAAAATATGGTTTTAAAAGGACTATAGTTACTTTTTCTCATTACCATAGAATGTCGACTTACTTGAAGTCATTATTCTCTTTACAAGGCATTAAAAGCCTTCTGTAACAAATCCTTGTTAAATATCCTTCTCAAAGAACGTCGACCTTCTTTTTGGTCCTCATTCTCTTTGGAGACTTTGAAATACACAACATAAAGAAAACACTTGACAGGACTATGTACAAATAAATATCTCAAAACACTCATAGTACTTACACTCATTTAAAGCAAAGAAGTACTAATGTACCTCAAATCATTAATTAGAATAAAGACAAAACTACAACCCAACGTTCAATGTACTATTGTAAGAAATAGACTTTTTACATAAAATATGTATTACCTAAAAACAAAACAACAACTAGTGTACCCTCTATTTTACTCTTATGGAAAAAGGGATTCTTGATCTTCTCTAAAAGATATTTTTCAAAAGACATAACATTTCACATTTCAAAAAGTTACAATTCCAAAATGTAACGACTACTTTTTAAAGGCTATATAAACACACTCAAATAAACTATTCAAACAAGAGGAATGGAATAGACGTGTGAGCTTACAAAGAGAAAAAGTTCTATTCGTGATTTGAAAAGAGAGCCTTGAAAAAGAAAGAGAAAAAGAAAAAGGAAGAAAAGAGAAAAAGTCAAGTCCAGCTCTTTGACAAAGAGTATCCTCTGAGTGACAAACAGAACATTCTTAGAATCCTTCATTCGTGCATTCATATCATTCTGAAGGTTCTATAGGAAGTATTGTAACTCTGTTTACTCACTGTATTCCTTCTTTGTTTAAAGAAGTAGACCTCTGTGAAAGAGGGTGTTAACCTTCTCGGTTGAGAGAAGAAGACCTCTTGGGAAGTGGGTGTGCCTCTTCTCTGTTGAGAGAAGAAGACCTCTTGGGAAGAGGATGTTGTACTATTTATCCGGTAACTCGGATGTTATAGTGGAATCTCAAGTGGTTTGCTTGGGGACTGGATGTAGGTCTGGATATTGACCGAACCAGTATAACTTCTGTGTTTTATGTGTTGTGCCTTATTGCTTAATTATTTTATTTTATCGATCATTATCATATTTCACTATTCACTCCCTCCTCTAGTGGAATTTCATTTGGTATCAGAGCAGGTTTGCTGGTTTCGACGTAACAAGTCTTCCAGCATAAATGGCATCTACCTCTTATGCTCGTGATATTGAAGGTCAACACGCATCTCGTCCTCCCTTCTTCAATGGCTCCAACTATGGATATTGGAAGTGCAGAATGACTATCTTTCTCAAATCCATAGACTTTGCTGTATGGAAAATTGTTGAGCATCCATACACATCTCCATCCGCAGACTATAACTTATGGTCTGATGAAGAAAAGAAAAAGGCAAACCTAAATGCAAAGGCTATGAATGCCTTATATTGTGCCATTGATCAGAATGAATTCAACAGAATATCTATATGTGAATCTGCATATGACATTTGGCATTCTTTGGAGGTTATTCATGAAGGAACCAACAAAGTAAAAGAAGCCAAAATATCATCTCTTGTTAGAAAATATGAGTTGTTCAAAATGAACAAAGATGAACCCATCACAGAGATGTTTACCAGATTCACCAACATCACCAATGATCTGAAATCTCTGAGTGTAACATACTCCCAGACTGAAAAGGTGAAGAAAATCTTGAGATCTCTCACAACTGATTGGGAGAAAAAGACTACTGCTATTGAAGAAGCTCAAGATTTATCTAAACTTACATTGAACGACTTAATAGGCAATCTTATGGCCTATGAAGTCCACATGAAAGAAAGAAGGGAAGAAGAGCAACCAGTAAAGAAAACTCTAGCTTTCCCAGCTCTATCTGAGAATGAAGACTCAGATAAAGAATCAGAAATTGCGCTACTTACCAGAAAATTCCAGTGCTTCATGAGAAGGAACCGGCTTCCAAACAGGCACAAGGAAAGAAAAGATCTTAAAGAAGATCCCATGTGCTTTCAGTGTAATAAGCCAGGCCACTTAAAACGTGACTGTCCACTTCTTAAAAGAAAGTCCAAGACTGAGGAACCAAAGAAGAGGTTCTTCAAGAAAAAGGCTCTGCATGCTCAATGGGATGATTCAGAACCATCCACTAGTGAAGAGTCAAGTGATGATGAAGCCGAAACTGCAAATATGTGCTTCATGGCAAACGAAAGTTCGGTAAGTGAAATCTCTGATTTTTCCTTTGAAGAACTTCTAGATGCTTTTCAAGATCTATTTGAAGAATCTAGAAAATTGAGTTTCAAAAATAAAGTTTTAAAATCTGAAAATTTAAAGCTTTCTCAAGAGAATGAAAAACTCAGCAGTGAAAATTCTGAGTTAAAAAAGAAAAATCTTTTACTTATATCTGAAATTTCTTCTACTAGCTCCAAAACTAAAAATATGCAAGTAAAAATTTCAGAGCTAAAAAGTAAAATTAAGAACCTCATGAAAACGGTTTTCAAGTTTACTAAAGGTAAAGAGAACTTGGATAAACTTTTATCCTCTCAGAAGGTCTCCTTTTACAAGAATGGGATTGGCTATTCTCATTTCAAAAAACCTTCTTGTATAAATCAAAAGACCACGTTTGTGAAAAGTTCATCTGAACCAAATAAGGAGTATTATATTGATAATCTTTTTAACTCCTCTAAAGAGATAGACAAACCCAAATCCAAATGGATATGGGTTCCAAAGTCTAACAAAAAAGGACCCGATTGGGTACCAAAAAGAAGATTTACTTAATGTTTTGCAGGCTCCAAAGAAGAAGAACAAATGGATACTAGATAGTGGATGTTCAAAGCACATGACAGGACATCCAGACCTTTTTGCTGTTCTTCATCATAAAGAAGGAGGAACCATCACCTTTGGAGATAACAACAAAGGTTTGATAATTGGTATTGGAAATATTGGTAACATAGACAAACCTCTTATCAAAGACGTTCTCCTTGTTAAAGGCTTAAAACATAACCTACTAAGTATCAGTCAAATGTGTGACACAGGTTATAATGTTAGCTTTAATCATGATGCATGCCTCATAGCTGACACAAATGAAAACATCATCCTAAAAGGTATAAGAAAGAATAATATATATGAACTATACCTAGAAAACATCACAGAACATTGCCTCATAGCTAATAATGACACTCAACATCTATGGCACATGAGAATGGGCCATGTCAACTCTAAATACATGTCCAAACTAGCTAAAAATAAATTAGTACGTGGGTTACCCAACATATCTTTTAAAAAAGATTATTTTTGTGATGCATGTCAATTAGGAAAATTGTCAAAATCTTCTTTCAAATCAAAAAATGTCATTTCAAGTAAAAGACCTTTAGAGCTTCTCCACCTGGACCTTTTTGGTCCTTCTAGGGTAGCTAGCCTTAATCATAATAGATATGCTTTTGTCATTGTAGATGATTACTCAAGATTTACTTGGGTAATATTTTTGAAAAACAAAAGTGACACGTTTTGTCAGTTTGAAATCTTGTGTAAAAAATTACAAAACGAAAAATCATGTTCTATTGTTAAAATCCGTAGTGACCATGGAGGAGAATTTGAAAATGAACTCTTTGAAAATTTTTGTAACTTGCATGGTATTTCTCATAACTTTGCCTTTCCTAGAGCTGCACCTCAAAATGGTGTAGTAGAAAGAAAGAATAGAACCCTTCAGGAATCTGCCAGGACTATGCTCCAACACAATAATCTTGCAAAATCTTTTTGGGCAGAAGCTGTTAATACTGCATGCTACATAACAAATAGAGTTCTCATTAGACCCTTATTAAATAAAACTCCCTATGAACTATTCTATGACAGAACTCCAAGAATAGACTACTTCAAAGTCTTTGGATGTAAATGCTTTATCCTAAACACAAAAGATAGCCTGGATAAGTTTGATGCTAAATCTGTTGAAGGCATATTCTTAGGATATTCAAGTCATAGTAAAGCATACAGAGTTTTCAATAAGTGTCATAATACTATTGAAGAATCTATGCATGTTAGTTTTTGTGAATCTATTGATCAATCTGTTCATATACAAACTAATGATGATGATGTTGAAAGTACAGATTTATTTTTAGATAACACAGCTAAGTCTAATGAAGATGATCACCAAAGAACCTTTGTCGATATCAAAGATCATCCTCAAAAGCAGATTTTAGGAGAACTAACAAAGGGGGTTCAAACTAGAGCTCAACTAGAACGGATTGCAAACATGGCATTCATTTCTCAACTTGAACCAAAGAAGATTGATGAAGCCATCATTGATGAGTTCTGGATGCTAGCCATGACTGAAGAACTGAATCAATTCCAAAGAAGTGACGTTTGGGATCTTGTACCGAGACCAAAGGATTATCCAATCATTGGGACAAGATGGATCTTCAGAAACAAGCTAGACGAAACAGGTAATGTTATAAGAAACAAGGCCAGACTAGTAGCTCAAGGATACAACCAGGAGGAAGGTATTGACTTTGATGAAACATTTGCTCCTGTTGCTAGACTTGAATCCATTAGAATGCTCTTAGCATATGCAAGCTATATGGATTTCAAATTATTTCAAATGGATGTTAAAAGTGCTTTCTTAAATGGTTTTATAAATGAAGAAGTCTATGTAAAACAACCTCCAGGATTTGAAAATGAACAATACCCAGATCATGTTTTTAAACTCAAACGTGCTTTGTATGGTTTAAAACAAGCACCTCGTGCTTGGTACGAAAGACTCAAAACCTTTTTATTAAAAACCGTTTTTTCTGTTGGCAAAGCAGATTCTACACTATTTGTCAAAGTAGTGAATAATCATACCCTAATTGTTCAAATCTATGTCGACGACATCATCTTTGGATCTTCTAACAGCACTCTCTGTGAAGATTTTTCTAAGTCCATGCAGAAGGAATTCGAAATGAGTATGATGGGAGAACTCACCTACTTTCTTGGACTGCATATTAAGCAAACCAAGGATGGAGTTTTCATCAATCAATCTAAGTATGCTCGTGAACTTCTGAAGAGGTTCAACATGAACTCAACTGCTTCAAAAACTACTCCTATGAGCACTACTACTGTGTTGGACAAAGATGAAGATGGTAAGACTGTTGATACAAAGGTATACCGAGGTATGATAGGATCACTTCTTTATTTAACTGCTAGCCGTCCAGATATAATGTTTAGTGTTTGCTTGTGTGCTAGATTTCAGTCAAATCCAAAAGAATCACATCTTAAAGCTGTAAAAAGAATAATGAGATATTTAAAAGACAGTTGATTTTGGATTATTCTATTCAAAATCCTCTACATTTGATCTAATCTCATACAGTGATGCTGACTTTGCTGGAAGTAAATCTGACAGAAAAAGCACAAGTGAAACATGTCACATGCTAGGACACTCACTAGTATCATGGTTCAGTAAGAAACAAAATTGTGTATCATTATCAACTACTGAAGCCGAATACATTGCTGCTAGCCTAGCTTGTACTCAAGTCATCTGGATGAAACAAACTTTAAAAGATTTTGGTTTAAATTTTGAAAATACAACTATTTTCTGTGACAATACGAGTGCTATAAACCTATCTAAGAATCCTATTTTACACTCACGAACTAAGCACATTCAAATAAGACACCACTTCTTAAGAGAACAAGTCTTAAACAACATAATTAAACTAGAATTCATACCCACTAATCAACAGTTAGCAGACATATTCACTAAACCATTAAAACATGAAGACTTCACACGAATTAGAAGAGAACTAGGAATATGCAAACTAAGTGACTTATAAATTAATTACACTTAATATAATACTTCTTATAAGTCTTGTGTAAATCGTATTTTAAATTGCTTTCCTTATTATCATTTTTAGTTAAGTCAAACTAAGTTTCCATATTCACGTATTCTTATAAGACACATTCTTTATGTCATTCAAACTTGTCATCTTTCAAGTACACATCCATTATTACTCCTTGTCCTATCTCCTTTCTCTCATATCCATAAAAATAATTGTATTAAAAGCCATCATAACAATGTTCACATCACTCAACTCCTTTAATTTTTTTTTGTCCTTTATGAAAACTTGTCTTACGATAAAATTGTTTCACCTCTCTACTTAGTTTATAAGAACTCATACTCTTCATGAGTTAAAATCGAATGACTAGTTGATCTCTTTAAAAGATCTAGTTGCTATATTCACACGTAAATTTTTTTTTACTATATCATCTATTATATCATAGCCCAACAAACTATCTATTATCATCTCTTTTGTATACAAATTAAGCCTCCATTTTTGTCTACTCTTGTTTAAAACTTAACCTTGTCGAGTTTCTTTAAATAAATCATATCAATCATAACTTTATGTCTTTCATCAATTTTTTTCTTCACAAAAAATTCATATATGTCATCTCACTTCTCTCACTCTTCATTCATAAATATTTTTGTCCCCTCATTTCATCTCTCGAATACATTTTTTTATATATACATTTTTGAATCCGACTCCTCCATGTCTATTCTTAATTCAATTCTTATATATTTTTTTAAACTCTTTCTCCTTTTTTGTCTCATCATCCCTCTCACCACTAGTCTAAGTCAAAATATGTCCTTCTCATATCCACGTATACTCTTAAAAAAAAATTACAAATATTAATCATGAAACATTTTTTTTAGGCACTCTTTTCTTTAAAATGTCATATCTTTCAAAGTACACATCACATGATCACCCTAGGACCTTTCTTTCCATCCGTGACCTTGTCTCTCTCTTATTGTATATCTCTCTAAAATCGAGAACCTTTAAAGTCTTGCCTCCAAGCAAACCTTTATTCTATCTCTACTTTATGTCATATCTAAATCAAGTAAATGTTGTCCTTCATCATCTTTCTCTCATCTCTAGATATCCACATCATCTTTTTATCTCCATTCACAAATTTAGAATCCCTCAACATAGAGTAACAAGTTGTTTGTTTTATTAGGCCATTATTTTTAAGATCAATCCTTTTTTTTATTCAACATGACACCCCATACTCTATTAATGGTTTCTCTCACTAGTCGATAAACTCACCCATAGTAAAATCTATATATTTCAATACTATGTCCTCCTCAATCTAATATAATACACTATCCTCAAACATTGATTTGATTTGTCATTCACAAGTCTCTTAACTTACTCCTCACAGATTTCCTTATTTGACTAAAATCTAAAAATTACTCACTTCCAATGTCATTCATTTCATATCAACAATTATTTTCTTCCTTCTATTTAATCAATTGGTTCATCTCTTACCATTCCATTCGAACTTTTCTATCCTTATACAAACTTTCTCTCGGTTCTAGCTCCTTTTCTCTCCTAGTGATTTATTTTCAAGGCATTCGATAATGGCTTCCTCCTCCACCAATGTGATCACCTCCGCCGATCTAAGGTATCCTGCTTTGTTTCACAACTACAACAAACTCTGCTCTCGCCCCATTCATGAAGGAAAATTGATCAACTTTGCCGACTTCATGTTCTTCGACTTAGACACCTATCTCCCTGAACTCAAACCTCTCATAGGATCTTCATCTCCAGCTGCCTACTATCCCGAACTAGTCCGACTGTTTTACACCAACTTCTCTTCTGATCATGAACACACCTCAATCACCAGCAAAGTCCGAGGACAGCTGATGATTTTCGATGCTTCCGACCTAGGTAGAATTCTAAACTTACCTTCCACCGGTACCGACCTTAACACCATAGTACCAATCGACCGATCGGTACTTCGAAAAATACTTCTCTGCTCTAACTGCTACCAACTTCCGTGGCACATGAGGAATCTCCAACCTCATGCTCAGCTACTTGCCCAGATTCTTCTCCACAACATCTATCCCAAGCATCCCCGCCAGGGATTAGTTCCTCGAAAAATCTCTCTTCTTATCTACGCAATCCTTTCTTCTCTTCCGATAAATTGGTCATCCATTATTTTTGACCTCTTTATTCGTTATCAGAAATTTGAGCCTCTTCTTTTTGGGTGTTTTATAACTCCCATTCTCAAATACTTCCAAGTACCACTTTACAACGAAGTCATCCTCCGTCCCTCTCAAGTCCTCGATGGTACCACCTTCAATCTTAGGTCCCTGCACATGCCCGACTCTGATGAAGCAGATCCAATGTCCTCCTTCAATTATTTTTCTGCTATGATGGATATCGAGCAAACTCAGGATCGAATCCTTCGTAATCAAGCCCTGTTGCAGCAGACTCGCAAGCGGAATCGTGCCAACCGGCCACCTTCACCTTCTTCACCTTCGAGATAGACTCATTTTTTTTATATTTGGTCTGTAATAACTTTTAAATACTTTCGGTCTGTAATATTTTTTTACTCTTATCCCTCCTTTTTGTCCATGACAAAGGGGGAGAAAAACCTGTCTCCATTATTGGAGAAATATTCTCTCTTTAAACATTATTTCACCTTTTTTATCATATTATTATTTCTATGCATAATGTCTTTTTGACAAGGGGAGCATATTTTGTCATCATCAAAAAGGGGGAGAATGTTGAGAAACTCATTTTTGATGTCACATAATATGATACACTGTCTTATTTGATTTTGTATGATATGATAATATGTTCTCTTGAAATAATGTTATATTATGACTGAATATGTTTTGCCTTAAATCTAACGAGTATTTGATGCAAGGATATCTCACCCAATAAGGATGGAGACTTCCTGTTCAAGTACAACTTTGTGCAATCATACTCCTTGAAGAAAAAGCTTGATGAGTCATGCTTTCCTAAAGTTCAAATGAAGATATCGGCTACCTCAAGATGAAAATTTTTTCTTCTTTAGAGTCATATGTAACAGAACCTTCAGGATCTTGCATTTTGCATATTACATACTCATTCATACATTCTATATCATAAAAGTATACGATAGTTTCAAAAAGCTTCTTTTTTGAAAACCAATAAGTGTACCTTCTTACAACTTTTTATGAAAAAGACTTTTTGTCATATAATAAGTGTACCTTCTTACAACCTTTTATGAAAAAGACTTTTTGTCATATAATCATTGTACCTTACACTATATACAAGACCACATAAAAAAAGGAATGTAGGAAAAAGACAAAAACATAAAAATCGACTACATAAGAAAAACAAATAAAATATGTTTTTAAAAAGACCTTAGTTATCTTCTCTAATGAAATGTTTCTTAAATACAAAAAGAAGACAAAAACACAAATCGGCTACACATAAGAAAAACAAAATATGGTTTTAAAAGGACTATAGTTACTTTTTCTCATTACCATAGAATGTCGACTTACTTGAAGTCATCATTCTCTTTACAAGGCATTAAAAGCCTTCTGTAACAAATCCTTGTTAAATATCCTTCTCAAAGAACGTCGACCTTCTTTTTGGTCCTCATTCTCTCTGGAGACTTTGAAATACACAACATAAAGAAAACACTTGACAGGACTATGTACAAATAAATATCTCAAAACACTCATAGTACTTACACTCATTTAAAGCAAAGAAGTACTAATGTACCTCAAATCATTAATTAGAATAAAGACAAAACTACAACCCAACGTTCAATGTACTATTGTAAGAAATAGACTTTTTACATAAAATATGTATTACCTAAAAACAAAACAACAACTAGTGTACCCTCTATTTTACTCTTATGGAAAAAGGGATTCTTGATCTTCTCTAAAAGATATTTTTCAAAAGACATAACATTTCACATTTCAAAAAGTTACAATTCCAAAATGTAACGACTACTTTTTAAAGGCTATATAAACACACTCAAATAAACTATTCAAACAAGAGGAATGGAATAGACGTGTGAGCTTACAAAGAGAAAAAGTTCTATTCGTGATTTGAAAAGAGAGCCTTGAAAAAGAAAGAGAAAAAGAAAAAGGAAGAAAAGAGAAAAAGTCAAGTCCAGCTCTTTGACAAAGAGTATCCTCTGAGTGACAAACAGAACATTCTTAGAATCCTTCATTCGTGCATTCATATCATTCTGAAGGTTCTATAGGAAGTATTGTAACTCTGTTTACTCACTGTATTCCTTCTTTGTTTAAAGAAGTAGACCTCTGTGAAAGAGGGTGTTAACCTTCTCGGTTGAGAGAAGAAGACCTCTTGGGAAGAGGGTGTGCCCCTTCTCTGTTGAGAGAAGAAGACCTCTTGGGAAGAGGGTGTTGTACTATTTATCCGGTAACTCGGATGTTATAGTGGAATCTCAAGTGGTTTGCTTGGGGACTGGATGTAGGTCTGGATATTGACCGAACCAGTATAACTTCTGTGTTTTATGTGTTGTGCCTTATTGCTTAATTATTTTATTTTATCGATCATTATCATATTTCACTATTCACCCCCCCTCTAGTGGAATTTCAAACCTAGGAGGCTAGACTTGAACCCAGCTGACATGGAATGCATATAGACTAGGTATGGTTTGATAGGACCATATTGAGGAGAATTATTCATGCTCACATAGACTTAGGTCTAATACAACACTCCTCAATTTAGGAATTGTATGAAAACAATGCTTGCTTCTTCAAATATTTCAAAAATCTATCTCTTTAGGACTTAGAGCCTTCTGTTTGATTGCATGTGCTCATGTTTTTCAAAAAAAGCCACCCCACCTATATTGTCCCGGTCTTCACGTTGTTGGGCTCTCTTCCAGAACCATAGTTCGGGACAGAGCCTCACAACTGGGCCACTTATTTGGGTGAAAACCCCCCTGCCACGTACCAAGGGCCATAGTCCAACGTATATCGGCAGGTGCTCAAGGATGTTGGAAAACTTGAACCTAGAACCAGAGAAATTGATTTTATGCCACGTACATTGAGCCTTGGCTCGAGTATATAGGCATAACTGGATTAGATACAGTTGATCTGAACCTTAGAGTTAGGATTAAGGTCCCACAGCCATTTCAAAATTTGTGCAGCTAAAGTCAGCTTTTAGGGAATGTTGTATGTGCATACTTGTTTGTGCAGAATGTGATTGAATATGTTATAGTCATATTTTCTAAAAATACTGGATGATTTTTCAAAATTCCCCAGTCCATGTCCCTGTACTGTCTATGTTTTAAATCCTGGACGATTTTCAAAACACTTCATTTTATAAAGTACTTCCTTATATTTCATTAAACCCTGGACGATTTTCATAAAATTCCTCCATTTTCTTCAAAACTCCGGGTGATTTCCCATCTTTTCTGTCTTCTGGATCTCGAATTTCCTGCTTTATTTTTATCCTGCCTGCATTTTTCTCAAAATTCCTGTATTTTTCTCAAATCTTATTCCAATTTCCATGTCTTCCAGTCCGATGGCATCCAGTCAACTTGATTCAGTCTTCCCTGAGGGTCACATCTCCTACGAGGTGCGACAACGTCTTCCCGAACATCGAGTCCTCAGCACCGGATCCTTCTTTCCCCGGTGGTATTATTCATGGTTCAAGAACTTCTCTCGTATGTTTCCGGACCATCTGGACGAGTGTGGATTGGAACTAGCGTCCGCAGTGGGAAAGCAGACAGTCAACGACAACTTGATCCATGCACTAGCAGAGCGGTGGAATCCGAGCACTTCTACCTTCTGGTTCCCGTGGGGCGAGATGACAGTGCTGATGGATGAATTTTCAGAGATCATGGGATTGCCCGAGCCAGCCGGTCAGCCTGGAGATCCATTGGAGAAACAGTTTCTGATTAATGTTAAGGGTCTGGACCCTAAGGATGCCTTAGCTCGCATGACGGGACGCAAGTCTTGGCCTCTGATTGAAGAAGATGGAAATGAATATGTGGACCAGCTCGAAATCTACAGACAGTATGGGATATTTGTGGAGGTCAGCTCATTGTCTAGGACAGCTCGAGAGAGAATCCAGCACGCGATGGTTCTGTGCACGGTGGGATTAGCTTTCTTTCTCGACGGACGGAATTATATGAATATCAGAATAGTTCAGCTTTTAAGGAGATGGGGAAGTCGACAGACCAGCCACCTCTCCATAGCCATGGCCGCACTCGCCTTTCTATACCGAGGGTTGACTCGTTTCGCACTCGGAGAGTCGATCCTAGTCGAAGGGTGCACCTATGCCTTGCAGTCTTGGTTCCTCCAGCATGTGCCAGTCCGAGCCAGTTCATTCAGATACAATGGAGAAAAGCTCCTTCCAGTTGCACGATATCGGTTCTTGATCGACAACCTTCAGGAGGAAAAGGTCGTATGAGACTACTTTGATCGCCAGGAATCACCTCCCAGATATACTTATGCATACGACAAGCGATTCAGGCTACTGGGCCCGTTCTTCTGCGCATATTATCATCCAGAGCGGTGTGTCAGGCAATTCTCTCAGAGGCAGAAGCGCGTAGAGATTCGTCAACTAGTCGGGGTTCTGCCAGAATTCGATCTCGCATCAGATCAGTGGTTTGGAGCATACCATTCTGCCAGACATGGCTGGGATTCCTTTGTCAGTCTTACTATTTTTTCTGGTCCTCATGTATCTTCTGATTATCTGGAGTGGTGGAAAATTGTCTGTCCCCCTCCCCTCTGTCAAGTGTATTATTGATAAAATCATGTTTTTCCTCTCAATAAAAATTCATTTATTTTATATTGGTTTGACAACCTCGCCTAGGTAACAAGGCATATTTTCAGTTGCTTATCTTGCAAAGAATAGCAACGCAATTGTCGTAATCCCAGCGACGACTCAATCCCTAGTAATGGGATATTATTTCAATTGTCTACCAAAATTCTCAACAAATATTTTCCTCCAAACCAAATTTCCTTCAAAAGCCTAACCATCAGTTCTGCCCTGCAGAGAGCATCAGTAATATCCAAGAGAACATTTGCGATACCCGATGGTTGATACAAGATCCAGAAAGAAAGCCGCATCATTTGAAGGTGTCGCATACTCAGTAGCTTCAGAAGAAGAGATGGACTCACCTCGATCAGTCCAGAGTCAGGGTCAACAGGCGGATGATGGCATCGATCCCCAAATGTACGTCATGTTCAAAAAGATGATGACCAAGATGCTGGCAGAACAAGCTGAGGCCAGTACTGAGCAAATTCAGACTAAGCAGAAAGATAAGGGTCATGTCGTCAAGAATGTGAAGATCAGTAAAAAGCAGAATCGTCATGAGGAAATGTCTGATGAGTCAGAATCAGCAGATGATACTGACAAAGAGTATGAAAACAAGCAAGAATTCAAAAGGTCGACTCAGGGGCAGGGGTCGGCCTACAAATCCAAGAATCAGTCTGTTGACGACCCTACGCAGTCACAACTCAAATATGTGATGAAAATAGTTAAGGATCTTCAAACTCGTGACAAGGGCAAAAGAGTCTTTACAAGTGAAGACTTCTATGACGGACTGGATGGGGATGATGATCTTGATAATCTCCCCAAGAAATTTATCAAGTTTGATGGTTCGGGTGACCCAAAAGCACATCTCGCCCTATTCTTCGCAGAATGTTCCAGGTTCAAGAGGAACAATCGTGCCTTATTTCTCTGCTTCCCTCGCAGTTTGGAAGGTGTCGCAGCAAAGTGGTACTCAGAGCACATTAATCCGATAGAACTGAAAGAATTCGACAAAGTGGTCAATTTATTTATTGAGCGCTTTCTATTCAACGCTGAAGCACTCCCGACTCTCAGTCATCTCTGCAGTCTGAGGCAGAAGGAAAATGAGAAGGCCAGGGATTTTATTCATAGATGGAGATCCGCTTGCAATAAGATGTGAGAGCCAATAGCAGAAAGACACTCACTATCTTTGATCCTGAGCAACTTCTCGCAACCCCTGAGGGGACTAATTTCTACATCTCCATCGAAGAGCTTCATAGAACTAACAGAACGAGCCGAATGGCTCGAGTTGAGTATGGAGAACGGGTCTTATGAAGGTTTTATGTTTACAAAGAATAACAGTCAACAAGAATCAATAAAGAAAGCCCATTTTACCTACTCTGCCAATAACAGTAAGAATCAGAACAAAGGAAATGGAAAAAATCATAGTTATGCTTCAGGAGGGTCAAATCCCAACAAAAGTGATCAGAAAGGCAAGTCGATTATTTAATATGATAAGCAGCCACAGCAAACCCTCGAACAAAGATCAAGACCACAAGAAAAGCCGAAGCGGGAAGGATGGAGTTATAACCGCAAGTTTACTCCTCTAGACCAGTCCCTCGAGACAGTATTAGAATATATGCTCGGCAGTGATATGATTAAGCTTCCAAGGGTAGCTGACCCGCCAGTGGTTATGGGAAAAATGAAGGACAGATTCTGCAAGTTCCACCGAACTATGGGACATGATACCGAGAACTGTTTCGTTCTCAAAAACATCATACAAGATTATATTGACAAAAATCTGTTAGTAGAAGGGGCTGAAGATGAGAAAATGGAGATTCTAAAACAGCCTTTCTTGCAGCACTCAACAGCAATGATATCTGATCATCCCTTTCAGCCACAAGATCATATCCGACCATGCCCTAGCAGTGATATCAATGTGCAGCATCAGGTATTAGTGTTGTATAAGGCCCAGTCCGGTTCTCAAAAGATGGACCTCGTTTCAGCATTCAGTAAGCTGAAAGTTTCGAGAGAACCCGCTAGAATACCTCCAGAGGTAGCCAAAAGAATGCCATGGTTACCCAAGAACCTTGTCAAATCTACTTCGGAAAAAGGGAGAAAACCAGAAGAAAAGGTCGACACGGTGCAAAGACCAATTACTGCCCTCTCTAATATCCCTATCCTTGAGTTGGCACGTGCCTCTCCTAAGCATCAGCAAGTTCTGGACGATTTACTGCGAAAGATCAAAGTCAAGCCAGACACCACACCTGAAGATATGGCTCAGATCGTTAATCAGGCCATGACCAATGCTCCCATAACCTTCTCAGATGAGGATCTGCCAAAACCTCACGCATTTCATAATAATGCCTTGTACATTGTGGTGCAAACCCGGGGAATGACTGTACCCCACGTGCTTGTAGATGGAGGCAGTAGCCTCAACATTTGTCCTGAAATGACTGCCAAGGCTCTGGGTATAAAAGAAGAAGAGTATACACCGGATCCGATCACCATTTATGGGTTTGATAATCATGGACAGACAGCAAAGGGAAAGATCTTCTTGGAATAATTTATCAACTACTCTGTTCATACAGTGCTTTTCCATGTCGTTAACGTGCCGCCAACGTATAATCTTCTACTGGGAAGAACATGGATTCATAATGCCAACGCCGTGCCATCCACTCTGCATCAGTGCATCAAGTGGTCTAAAGGTGGCATGATAACTACTGTTTTGGGGGAAGATTCTGAAGAGAGGCTACCTCAGCCTATGATCCCTAGGCCAACTTATACTGCTGATATCCCTAGCATTAGAGAAAGTGAAGAAATTGTTCTCAGTGAAAGCCTTGAAATGCTAAAGTTAGGAGCAACATCAGAGACAAATCACACAGCAGCGATGGTCCAATGGCAAGGACCACATTTCTTTAAGATTGGAGGTCATCTCGATTACAGTACTTTCAAGGACCATCCTCTTTTCCCGCAGTTTGTTAGGACCAAGAAAGGATTTGACCTGTTACTGAAGCATGGTTATCAGCCTTTCAAAGGATTGGGCAAAAACAGAGATTGCCGGCTAGAGCCAGTGATCCCTGATCAGCATCCGTGCAAGGCAGGACTAGGATTCATGGGCAAAAGATCTCACAAAAATACTGTCTTCATTAAGGGGATCCATTAAAAATTTTCTACCATCTGTCTTTTCTATTCCATTCATTTGATTTTTGCAGTTTGTAGGGACAATGTCCCATTTCAGTTCATTTTAAGTGTCCTTATTTCATTTCAAGTCTTCAATAAAGTTATCAATTTTCTCGTCTATCTAGATGTCATCTTTCTCTCATTCCTCTGCAATTTGTCTTCAAAATTCATTTGTTCTTATCTTTTTTATTTCCATACAATTTATGTCATAGTAAAAAAGCTTTCTCTAAAAGCTATTCCTTTTCAAAATTTCAGAATGACTTCTCAACCGATAAAAAGGTTAGTCATTAATCCTTCAATCCTATCGAAACCGGCAAAGATATATCGGGACCGAGCAAGAACAGGGGACAGTAAGGTCACAAAGCAGTCAGAAGAAATGGCAGAATTCGATTCGTTGCTTCCAGAGTTGCCAGAATTTGCAGCGATTCAGAAACAAGATGAACCATCGACCCTAGTCCAGGATCCGACTGAGGACATCAATATTGGTTCAGAAGATAGTCCGAAAATTCTCAAGATCGACACCAGCCTAAGTACAGATGAGAAGGAAAGGCTCATTGACTTTCTCAAGCAGCACCAAGAAGTATTCGCATGGACTTATGAAGATATGCCCGGTTTAGATCCTAAATTGGTGGAACATCGACTCGTTCTGAAGCCTGATGCGAAACCTATTAAACAGAAGTTAAGGAAAATGGATCCTCGAATCGAGCAACAGGTCAAGGAAGGACTTGAGGACTTGCTTAAAGCAGGATTCATTCGAGCAATAGATTATCCGGACTGGTTGGCGAATATCGTTGCAGTTCCCAAGAAAAATGGCAAAGTGCGAATTTGTATCGACTTTCGCGATCTCAATAAAGCTACTCCGAAGGATGACTATCCCCTCCCAAATATTGACCTCCTAGTTGATAGCACGGTTGGGCATGTCATGTTTTTCTTCATGGACGGATACTCCGGATATAATCAGATCAAGTTAGCCGCTCGTGACCAATCCAAAACATCCTTCACTACGCCATGGGGCACTTTCTGTTATACAGTCATGCCGTTTGGGCTCAAAAATGCAGGGGCAACCTATCAGCGTGCAATGGCCGCCATTTTCCATGATCAGATGCACAAGACCATGGATGCATACGTTGATGACATCTTGGTCAAATCCAAAGAAGAAGAAGATCATATCGATGCCTTAAGTCAAGTCTTCAAGCGGCTTATTCTTTATAAGCTAAGACTCAACCCTCAGAAGTGTGTCTTCGGAGTTGAATCAGGCAAATTGCTAGGCTTCTTGGTCAGCAAAAAGGGGATAGAAATGGATCCTGCTAAAGCAAAGGCCATCATTGACATGCCACCTCCAACTACTCTTAAGGAATTGCGTAGTCTTCAGGGACGTATGCAATCAATTCGGAGATTCATATCCAACCTTGCCATGAGATGTGAACCTTTCAATCATCTACTCAGAAAAGGAGTGAAATTTGAATGGGGACCAGAGTGTCAGCAATCGTTTGAGCGTATCAAGAAATATCTTCTTAATCCACCCGTTCTAAAAACACCAGAATTGGGAAAGCCTCTCTTGCTATACGTTTCAGTTAACCAAGCCGCTTGTGGCGGATTTTTGGCACAATATGAAGAAGGCAGTTTGGTTGAACATGCCATTTACTATGTAAGCAAGACTTTTATTGACTATGAGAAGAAATATTCTCAAATAGAGAAGACATGCCTAGCACTGGTATGGATGTGTCAGAAGCTGAGACATTATTTGTTAGCATCAGAAGTAAAGATTCTCTCAAAACTTAATCCTCTCAAGTATATTATCGAACAACCATTTCTTAGTGGACGGATTGCTAAGTGGCAAGTCCTGTTAATGCAGTATGATCTGGGGTATGTTTCTCAGCAATCTATCAAAGGTCAAGCAATTGCAGACCAATTGACAGATTTTCCTTTAGCAGAAGATGTTAGAATCGAGGATAGCTTTCCCGATGAGCGGATCTGTAATGTTCAACAATCCCCAGTTTGGAATCTGTTTTTCGACGGATCCAAGAACATGGCCGGCATAGGAGTCAGAATCTTGCTGATCACACCAGAGAAAGAGATGATCCCCTTTTCTCTGAAACTGGATTTTCAGTGTACCCATAATATGGCCGAGTATGAAGCTTTAATACAAGGTATGAGAATTTTGCAAGACTTCAATGTTCAGAGGGTACATGCTTTCAGCGATTCATTGCTCGTCGTCAGCCAAGTCAAAGCTGAATGGCAGGTAAAAGATCAGAAGCTGCTCCCTTACCAAAAGATCGTTTTATCCCTTATCAACAATTTCGATGAATTTCAGCTTTTCCATATCAAAAGAGAGTTTAATCAAATAGCTGATGGTTTGGCCAGCCTGGGCTCCATTATGTCTTTCAGAAATGGAGAATCCTGTCGCTCATTTGAAATCGGTAGACTTGACCAACCTGCCTTCGTTTCGGTAATGCAGGTCAACCAGGCGGAACAGAAAAAGAAGCCTTGGTATCAAGATATCAAAAACTTTATTGAAACTGTTGAGCTTCCACCAGAACTATCAAAGAAGGAGCAAAAAGCAATTCGGCATATGTCCGCCCGCTATTTTATCCTTGCCAATGTTCTTTATCGTCGTGGGTTCAGTTCTGAGTATTCCAGGTGCTTAGACGAAGAAGAAGCTAAAGAAATCATACGAGAAGCGCATGAAGGTATTTGCGGTGGTCATGTCGGCTACCAAACCCTTGTTAAACAAATCATTCGGGCAGGATACTATTGGAGAACCATGCAGCAAGACTGCTATCGTTTTGTGAAGAAGTGCGTTCAGTGTCAGATACACGCACCTTTCATTCATGCGCCAGCCACGTACTTGCAATCAGTCGTGTCTCCATGGCCATTTTCTATGTGGGCCTTCGATGTCGTAGGACCCATCTCTCCTTCAGCTTCTAATGGTCATAAATATTTCCTTGCCGCAACAGAGTATTTCACCAAATGGGTTGAAGCCGTCACTCTGCGTACGGTGGAGGGTCGACATGTAGTCTCGTTCATTCATAAGAACATTCTTTGTCGTTTCGGTATACCACACGACATCGTGTCAGATAATGGTACTCATTTCAAAAATGAGAGAATGAAGATCTTTTGTTCAAAATTCAGAATTCATCATCATTTTTCAGCTCCTTATTATCCACAGAGAAATGGTCAGGCAGAAGCAACCAACAAGAGTTTGATTCGCATCTTGGAAAGAACCGTTGAGACGGGTCGTGATTGGCACGAGAAAATTCATGATGCACTTTGGGCATATCGAACTACCATTCGAACCCCAACCAATGCGACTCCTTCAGAACTTGTTTATGGGACTGAGGTGGTGTTACCTCTTCATGTTCAGAAACCCGCCCTTAAC
This sequence comes from Nuphar pumila, assembly GCF_984573655.1. Taxonomy (NCBI): domain Eukaryota; kingdom Viridiplantae; phylum Streptophyta; class Magnoliopsida; order Nymphaeales; family Nymphaeaceae; genus Nuphar; species Nuphar pumila. The sequence goes on along the minus strand of NC_143259.1, from coordinate 28,107,813 downwards.
TTTGCATCTCTTTTAGAGCTACTACTCGATCAGTATCAGCAACAGAGATTGGTACAGTTAGATTTACTCGATGAAAAAAGACTCAAAGCAGCAGAACACACTCAGTCTTATCGTCAGAGGATAGCAAGGCAATATGCCAAGTCAGTCATCGAAAGGAGATTCCAAGTTAATGACTTGGTCCTTAGATCAACGGCTCATCTCAAACATCGTCCACGTGGCAAATGGTCACCAAACTGGGAAGGTCCCTACGTGGTGAAAGAAGCGTTGCCCCGTAATTCATATCGTCTGATTAATGCAGACGGGGTAGAACTATCTGACCCCATTAATGCTCGACATCTGAAGAAATTCTATACCTAGAAAATCTCTATTCTATCTTTTGTATTCTTTATTTGATTCTCCTCAATAAATGATCAATTATTCTTTGGTCAAAATACCCCTCTTCCCCAGAATATACTGGGGCATTCTTGTTAAAGTTGCCTTTTATCCAAAACAATTTGTGTGCAGGCAGGATCTAATAAATCTCTCATTTTGCACGCATGTGCACTCAGTTGCATCCATTTGCATTTGCACGTATTCATCTGCATCAATTTGCATTGGATTTCCCATTCAAGATAAGGGATAAATCCTGAGACCCCGGCAAGTCGTCCAAGTCATCGTCAATTGATGACCCAGTGCTCGTACTGGTAATCTTTTAAAAACCAGTGCTCGTACTGGTAATCTTTTGAAAACCCAGTGCTCGTACTGGTAATCTTTTAAAATTCAGTGCTCATACTGATAACCTTTTAAAATCCAGTGCTCGTACTGGTAACCTTTTAAAGTCCAGTGCTCGTACTGGTATCCTTTAAAAATCCAGTGCTCGTACTGGTAATCTTTTAAAATACAGTGCTCATAATGGTAGTCTTTTAAAATTCAGTGCTCGTACTGATAACTTTTTAAAATCCAGTGCTCGTACTGGTAGCCTTTTAAAGTTCAGTGCTCGTACTGGTATCCTTTAAAAAATCCAGTGCTCGTACTGGTAATCTTTTAAAATACAGTGCTCGTATTGGTACTTTGCAAAAGTTCGGTCTTCATACTGGTCGCAACATAACTCTCACATTGAGGTTCAGGCTCAATCTTTAGACCTGCGAACCAAACAATCTGTATCAGACTCTTGGGTCGTTCCATTCTGTTAATCTGACATTCGGGTTGCCGATTTTGTCAAGACCTCTAGTCATTCGTGTTATCAAGCAGTTCTTTGAGTTATCAAAAGCTATCAAAATCAATCGCCAAGTATCTCTCTTGCGAGGGACCCTTTTTATAGGGAGAGTTCGAGGGAGCTCGTTTCTTTTCGCATGTCTTTATTGTTCGTTCGTTGAACCCCTTTTTCTAGGGAGAGTTTGAAGGGACTCGTGATTCACGAACAGTTTGCAAAATAATCTTTATTGTCACACAAGGAACCCTTTTTCTAGGGAGAGTTTCGACAGAAGCTCATCCTCCTTGTAGCCTTAAATGTCTTTTGTTAGGCCACCCCCGTCGTCGAGGACCCTTTTTCCAGGGAGAGTGTGATGGACTCGTTCCTCTATGATATCCTTTAAACCTTTGTTAGCGGCCCCCTTTCAATAAGAGAAGCCTAGAAATAGGGAGTTTTGACGAAAACTCTATTTCTCTTCGAAAGTTCGTTTTGCAAACACCTCCTCTTCAGGGAAGAGAGGAGTATCTTTTGTTACCCGTCCAGGTAAGGGTCAAGCCTGAGTCTCTCCTTTGGGGAAAGGAGAGGAGAATCTAGCCACGGATGTGTCATATAGATCTCAAATGATTTCCTTCACCAAGGATTCCAAGAATATTTTGCCAATTTGCCATAAAAAAAAAAAAATAGTTGTTGATTTCAAAATCTTTATCGCATAAAATTGTACCTCAGAATACCTTCAGTATTACTTCCGAAGTGACAAAGCTTTTGCGAAAAAGGATTCAAAATTCAAAATCTTTCTATTGGCCAACCAAAAGGATGAAGAATAAATCCGTGATATGGCCAGCAAAGAAAATTCAATGTTGTTGCAAAGCCATGAATGATTGATATTGATCACAGTCAATGGCATATTTTTAAAGATCATTCTTGGAAAATAAGCAGTCGAAATATCCTGGGTGATACAGAAGAATCCACTCAATCTCCATGTCCCCTCAATCACCTAAGCTGCAATTAAATATCTGCAAAAGGGATCTCTCAACTGTCGTCAAGATGAAGGCGAATTAGACGAGTCGACCCCCGGGGCCAAAGAAGATTTGGATCATCTCCAAGATGACGGACTTTGTGACGGATCCTTCCAGGGAAAGTCCAGATCACCGTCGAGATGAAGGCGAGTGTGATGGACCTCTCGACAATCCCTAAAAGGTATTTAATTTCCGCTATCATCAAGAGACTTCCAACCAATGAGCCAATAACCGTCAATATAATCCTTGAGAGAAAAGAAGGATCAGAACATCTCTGAGATGAAGGAGTTTGTGACGTACCCTTCCAAAAAAATAAAGAGAGAAAAAGCTAGGACATCTCCAAAATGAAGAATGATGTAATTCCCGAAAAATCCAAGAGAGCTCCAATTCTGTCAAAAAAGAGTGCAGAAAGATCATCATGAGAAAAGAATCCCAGGATATCAGACTGCCGAATCTATCAAGAATCTTCTTTAATTTTGTGAAATTCTTTTATCAATATCCTTTCCCTAATAGCTCTCGCAATATCAAGAATACATTCTTTTCTGTCCATATCAATGAAATTGATAGCCTCCTTGAAGGAAAGTCAATTGCAAGTAATTTGAATTCGAATCTTTGATTCTACGGAGTTAAGCCCAGTCGGAGGTAATACTTTAGGTAGAAAAGAGGGAATATTTTTCATATATATATGTGCTTATCATTCTTGAATTAACTACAATTTTTTATCTTATTGGCAATCTTTTTAAGTTATCTTGACATGAAGTGAGAACTTGATGTTTATTTTGATGTATCCAGGCGTTGTTGTTATCCCTTTTAGGATCGGATGATGGGAGTTGTCCAAGATCCTTCCCTTCTTGTTTTGATCTGAGTGCCTGGGCTCTCAGATTCGCACACTTCCCTGTGCTCCCCACTGTCCCACCATAGACAGTTCCCGTTCAGGTTAAGGGTTAAACCTGAATTTTCCGCAAAAGGTCATCTGTCTTAAAAGCCATTCAGTCTTAGCAATGAGACGTCCAAGATCAATCCCTTTTCAAGCTTTAGGGAACCCCCTTTCTTCCTTTTGCAAACCCCTCTCGGATTTATTGTGCAGAATTCGAAGGTCCCATCATGGTTTCTTCATTTGAGGATTCCGTATATCGTCCCCTTTCAGGTTAAGGGTTAAGCCTGAGCCTTGTTTTTCCACGAGGTATCGTCCCCTTTCAGGTTAAGGGTTAAGCCTGAGCCTTGTTTTTCCACTTGGTATCGTCCCCTTTCAGGTTAAGGGTTAAGCCTGAGCCTCGTTTTTCCGTGAGGTATTGTCCCCTTTCAGGTTAAGGGTTAAGCCTGAGCCTCGTTTTTCCACGAGGTATCGTCCCCCTTCAGGTTAAGGGTTAAGCCTGAGCCTCATTTTTCCGCGAGGTATCGTCCCCTTTCAGGTTAAGGGTTAAGCCTGAGCCTCATTTTTCCACGAGGTATCGTCCCCCTTCAGGTTAAGGGTTAAGCCTGAGCCTCATTTTTCCACTAGGTATCGTCCCCTTTCAGGTCAAGGGGTTAAACCTGAGCCTCATTTTGATGAGGTATTTCATTTATCGTCCCCTTTCAAGTTAAGGGTTAAGCCGGAGCCTCGTTCCATACGAGGTATTTCCTGTCCCATCCAGGTTAAGGGCAAAACCTGAATCTCACTTCTTTTCGAAGTAAAATTTTCTCCTTATTCTTCATTTCATATCTATCATCATCCTTTGAACTAATTCTTTCATACCCAGTCAGATTCATCTAACTGGCGCATTTTTATAGTCCAAATTTGGTATGTTTTCTTTGCCACTAAGCTCGGCTTTCAACCGGCTTAGCAGCAAAGAGGGGCATCTGTAAACACACCAAATTTTTACCTTCATCCAGTGTTTGTCCATTTCATAAGTCATCACAGATCATTGCATGTCATTGCACGCATTCTGCATAGCATTGTATGACATTGCATCTCATTTTCGAGATCCAGCACTCCTATTTCAAAACATTCAATCCAGATTTGAATTTTAAAGCTTTATTTCAAAATCAATTTCAAAACCTGGGTTTTTATTCAATACTCTGTCATTTTCCAACCCCAGGACTTTGTATTTCGAAATATTTTCTCAGAAAACAATCTTGATTCCTTTCAAATTCAAACTTTAATCGATTTCAATTCACAGATGAGACCCATTTAGATGGTGTCGCTTCTGAATGCCTCTATTCATCAAATTTCTCAAAATTTTGAAAGTTTCAGTCCGATCCGGACTCTGTCTCAGAGTCCTAATCCAGTCAGAAGTCTGGTTTTTAAGTCTATTTTACTTCCATTCTTAATCTTTTTCGTTTGTTTTCGAAATTTAGGTCATTTCACAGAGTCCAGTTAGTTCAGGACTCTATTTTAGAGTTCGGTCGAGTTGGGAGTCTAACCCTGACTGTGTTTTCTGACTTATTTCATCATTTCTTGATAAAATCTTTTGAAAATTCTTTCATTTGGCTTTTAAAATCTAAAATCTCAAAGTCCTAAGAGTTCAAGACTCTAACCCGGAGTTCCAGTTCGCTTGAGACCCTATTTTCAAAGATCTTGAATTTCAAATACTGATTTTAACCCCTTTTCAAAGCCATTTTCAGTGTTTATTTCAAAAATGTTCAAAATTCGATGTGGGCCCACTCAGTTGGCACCATATCCAGAGGAATTCTAACTCAGTTAGGACCTTATTGTAAACACCCCAAATTTTCCACATCCATTCTCAAACAACCCTTCTCATGCAGTGCCAACCCTGTTAGGTCAGTGTAGGAGTCAAACCCCGAGTCAGTTTCAAAAAATTACCATTTTACCCACTTTCATTAGGAAAATTACCATTTTACCCCTAGGTTATCCCGAACCCTAGTCAGTCGGAGTCAATAAAGCTCATTGGTCAGTTCAGAACATTTAGAATATCAATCATTTCAAGCTCATCTGAGCTCACAATGAATAGACCATTTCCATTTCTGACCATTCCTGCCAAAATGAGATCATTTTTTTTAGAAATGAGCTTATTTCTCACTCAAATCCAAGCCAATTGTCTCCGAGTCAGTCATTCATAGTCAATCATATTTCCCAGAGTCTAACTTGAGCTCACCAGAAGTTCGAGTGTTTCAGTTTCAGTTCAAAACCATTTCTAAGTGTCCAAGAGCCCATTTTAGTCCATTTCAGCTCTTTTAGCTAAAATTGAGCTGAGTTCAGTCAATTGAGCTAGTGTTTGAGCTTCGATTTTATCTCATGTCAGTATTACTGACTTTTTTTCTAGCTCAAACCCAGCTCTGGTCCGTAATTCACTTCAATCCAATGACCATTCCGTACCATTTCTCTAAAAATGACAGCTTTTCTTGAAAATTTAGTCGGAAAGGTCAGTTGAGTCAGTGTCTGGTCAGTTCATTTGAGTTCTAAAACTCTAAAACCCAGCTCAATCCAGTTCATTTCAGTTTAATCTAGTTCAAACCCTAATTTCCAGTGTCACTCTAGCTTGGCAGAGCTCGAAAATCATTTCTTCAACCATTTTTGCAAATTTTGTCAATTTTAACACTTTTTGAACTGGTACAAGTGTCAATCGGGGTCTAACATCCAAAATTCTTCATTCAGGGTTAGCATTTCGCATAGCATTTCATGTCATTTCTCATCATTTCATATCATTTCTCAGCATTTCATAACATTTCATCATATTTCATTTCATTTTCGAAGTCCAGAACTCCAGCTTTATAAATTTCAATCCAGATTGAGTTTTAAAAGTTTTCAGAAATCAATTTCAAACCTCGGGTTTCCAAAATTGACATTTTCACCCCAGGAGTCTAAATTTGGAAATATTTTCTCAAGAAAAATAATCTGAATTTCTTTCAAAATCAAATTTTCAAATTCTATATTGGATTTGCTTCGCAACGAGGTATTGAACTTCAAAATCCGAGCTCGTTTCAAAAACTGCCAAAAATAGCCCGTTTCGTGTGGAAATTTTTTGAAAAGGCTATTTTACCCCTTTAATCGTCAAAATGAATTTCAAAAGTGGAATTTGGACCCGCTCTGAGATGGCCCATCCATTTGCATTTTATTGTTTTAATTTATAAGAAAAGAAAAAAAATTTATCTTTTTCTTTATTTTTTGTTTGTTTTATTTTGTTTTTATTTTATTTTCTTATTTTATTTTTCCTAAGGTGGGACCCACAAGGGGGTCAACCACCCTAGCCCTCAATCCAGCCCACTTCCTTTCTTTTTTCTATTTTCTTTTCTTTCCTTCTTTCTTTCTTTTCTTTCTTTCTTCTTCCTTTTTCTTTCTTTTTCCTCCTTTTTCTTTCCCCTCTCTCCACTTACGTAAGCTTCTTTTCCAGCCCCTTCTCTCTTCCTCTTTCCCCCTCCTTTCTTTCTTCTTTTCCTATTCCTTTTTCCCTTCTTCTTTCCTTTTCCTTCCCTTCCTTCTTTCCCCTTTCTTCCTTACTCCCTTCATATTTCCTCCAAGGTGATATGGCTGAAGCCATTCACGTAGAGTCAATAATCAAAGCCATTGCACACTATTAGAAACTTAGGGTTTTATGTGATTAAAACCTAAGTTGTAAAAAAAAAAAGGGCTACGGCTGCCCAAGAACCCATTCAACGCACTCTCCTCTCTCTCTCTCCCTTTAGCTCTCTCCTCCTCTCCCCTTGGCTGCTGCAGCCTCTCTCAGCCCAGCTCTTGCAACCTCCCCTTGCCATCTCCAACAGCACCCTTCCTCCATTACAACCTTGCAACATCTTCACCACCGCTGTCCACCACCTCCCCATCGTTGCAGCCACTCGTTGGTCCAGCCAGCAGCTTTGGTGAAGCTTCCCCTTTGGTGACAGTAGCAGCCACTCACCTTCAAGCACAAACTGCAGCCATCAACTACAGCTACAACCCCTCTCTTGGTGGAACTCATCTCCAACGAAGGCACCATATGCCCAGCCCTCTTGGGCCAACAGGTTCAGCCATCTCAAGCTCCAACCACCTTCCACCGGGTCCAACCTTCACCTCCAACCTTGGATCACCACCTTCACCAGCTGGACCTCCTTCCTCTAGCCACTCCTCCCAGCCGGTTCAGCCATCTCCAGTCCTTCCAATTGTAGCAGCATCACCATCATCTTCAGCTTCCTAGCACCCACCTTCATCACCATCATCTTCAACCTTGTTGCAGCCACACCTACCATCCTTTCCTTTAGTCGATCCAAGCAAAGACCCTTCCCAAGTTTTGCAGGAACATTCAAGAAGAAGACTTAGCTTTTATTTTTTTTTATTTCAATTCAATGTAACCCCAAATGTAATAATTTGGAACAAGAGTTACATTTCTGCTTAGAATAGGGTTGTATTGCATATAGTTTAATTTCTGCAAAATTTTAATATGTGATGTATGATTCATGCACATTATTTCAAATTCACTATGGTTTACACGAATGGCACGTGCACAAGCTCTTATGGAGTTTATAAACTCGGTGGGATTCGTATTTATGGCCATAGTCAGAATACGAAGAAAACCAAGATTTATGATCTTTATATCAGCCACATTCAGCCTACACTCTTAGGCTAACTTCAAAAATGCACTGCATTTCTCAAAGTTTCAAAAGGGTTTCCCAATTCCTCAATGAAATTCCCTTTTCAAATTCATATTCATTCATTCATATCATTCAAATTGCATTATTTTCAAACTCATTTTCCAATTTCAATTTCAGAAAATTCAATTTTCTCAAGAATTTCCAAGTCTTTCTCAGGATCTGATTTTCTCAAAATCCTAAGTTTTCAAATGACATTTCAAAGCATTTCCCAGGTTCAAATCAAGATTTTCCTATGTTTTCAAATTCTCAAATTTCAAAATCCCAAGTTTTCAGAAATCGATTTTCTCATATTTTCCAGTTTTCTTGAGAATCCATTTTTCATTTCAAAAATCCTTTTCCAATAAATTTCTTAGATTTTCATAGAATTCTCAAATCCATTTTCTCAGAAAAGCAATTCCAAATTTCAAAATCGATTTTCCAAAGTTCAAATTTTCCTGAGAAATCATTTTACAATGCAAATTTCTGACTTTCAATGAAATTCAATGATTTTCCCAGGAATTCAATTTTCAAGCACTTTTCCTATCAATTTTCAAGCATATTTCAAACTTTCCAAAGCAAACATCATTTTTTTCTCAAACATTGCATTATTTTCAAAATTTCATAGCACAAGCCTGATTCTTTGTGCATTTTAGGAAAAATAGAGCATAATTTAGATATTTGAGTCAAGTTAAAGCATGTAATTGATCCTTGGTTCAATTACCCCTGGTAAAGGCGCCAGGAACGGTTGAACCTCGTACCGACAGGCGGATCCCATTCCACGGAATTTTCCCGCAAATTTTCAAAACGGAGGCGAGTAAATTTTTAAAATCATTTTCAAAACTTTGGTCGAGTTTGACTCGCAAAATTCGTTTCTCTCTCGCAAGGGAGGGGAAAAATTTTGCGATGATAACAGGTTTGGCGACCGTGATGGGACCTGTCTTCGTCTGATCAATTATGTGCTTTGACTTAGCTCAATTATCAAAATCATGCTCTTTGAACTGTCAGCTTTTAATTTCTGATATCATGTGAACCTAGGAGCCTAGACTTGAACCCAGCTGACATGGATTGCATATAGACTAGGCATGGTTTGATAGGACCATATTGAGGAGAATTATGCATGCTCACTTAGACTTAGGTCTGAAATACAACACTCCTCAATCTAGGACTTGTATGAAAACAATGTTTGCTTCTTCAAAAAATTTCAAAATTCTATCTCTTTAGGACTTAGAGCCCTCTGTTTGCCTGCATGTGATCATATTTCAAAAACCACCCCACCTATGTCTACCCGGTCTTCACGTTGCTGGGCTCTCTTCCAGAACCATAGTTCGGGACAGAGCCTCACAATTGGGTCACTTATTTGGGCTAACGCCCCCCTGCCACGTACCAAGGGCCATAGTCCAACGTATATCGGCAAGCGCTCAAGGATGTTGGGAAAACACAAGCCTAGACCCGGAGATGAGTTTTATGCCACGTACATCGAGCCTCGGCTCGAGTATATCGGCATAGCATGATTGGACACAGTTGATCTGAGCCTAGAGTCAGGATTAGGGTCCTAAAGCTCTTTCAAAATCGATGCATTTAGAGTCATCTTCTTAGGAAATGTTGTATGTGCATAATTGTTTGTAATTGAATGTATGATATTCATTTTCGCCTTATTTTCTTATATTTTTCCCAATTTTTCCAAAATACCTAACAATTTTCCAAAATACCTCATTTTTTATCTTTTATAAAATATCTCCTTTTTCTCAAAAACCCTGGCCGATTTTTTTTCAAATTATCCACCTTTTCTTCAAAACTCCAGGAGATTTTCCATTCTTTCGTTCCTCTGGACTTTGAATTTCCAGCTTTCATTTTATCCTGTCTGCAATTTTCAAAATTCTTGTATTTTTCCAAAGTCTAATTCCAGTCTTCTTGTCTTTCAGTCCAATGGCATCCAGTCGGTTCGATTCTATTTTTCCTGAGGGTCACATCTCCTACGAGGTGCGACAAAGTCTTCCTAAGCATCGATCTCTTAGCACCGGACCCTTCTTCCCCCGGTGGTACTATGTCTGGTTCAAAAACTTCTCTCGTATGTTTCCGGACCACTTGAGCGATTGCAGGTTGGAATTGGCATCTGCAGTGGGAAAGTTGACAGTCAACGGCAATCTGATTCATGCACTGGCAGAGCGGTGGAATCTGCGCACTTGCACGTTCTGGTTCCCGTGGGGCGAGATAACACTATTGATGGATGAATTTTCAGAGATTATGGGACTGCCTGAGCCAGTCGGTCAGCCTGGAGATCCATTAGAGCAGCAATTTCTGATCAATGTCAAGGGTCTGGACCCCAAAGATGTCGTAGCTCGCATGACAGGGGGCAAGTCTTGGCCACTGATTGAAGAAAACGGGAATGAGTACGTGAGCCTAATCGAGATCTACCGGCAGTATGGAGAATTCGCAGAAGTCAGCTCGTTGTTCAGGACAGCTCAAGAGAGAATTCAACATGTGATGGTTTTGTGTACTGTGGGACTTGCTTTCTTTCCAGATGGACAGAATTATGTAGATGTCAGAATAGTGTAGTTTTTGAGAAGATGGGGAAGTCGACAGACCAGCCATCTCTTGATAGCCATGGCCGCGCTTGCTTTTCTATACAGAGGACTGACCCGCTTCACACTTGGAGAGTCCATCCTAGTCGAGGGATGTACCTATGCTCTTCAGTCTTGGTTCCTTCAGCATGTGCCGACTAGAGCTAGTTTGTTCAGATACAATGGCAAGGAACTTCTTCCAGTTGCGCGGTACCGATTCATGATCGATTATCTGTAGGAAGAAGAAGTGGTGTGGGACTACTTTGATCAAGAATTATCACCTCCCAGATACACCTATGCATATGGCAAGAGATTCAAGCTACTTGGCCCATTTTTCTGTACCTACTACTATCCAGAGTGATGCATCAGACAATTCTCTCAGAGACAAAAGCGCGTAGAAGCTCGGCTACTATCAGGGGTTATGCCAAAGTTTGACCTTACATCAGCACAATGGTCTGAAACATACCATTCTGCCATATATGGCTGGGATTCTTTCATCATTCTCACTCTTTTCCTTGGTCCTCGTGTCTCTGTTGATCGTTAAGAGTGGTGACAGACTGTCTATATACTCCCTCTTTCTCAAGTCCACTATTGATGCAATCATATTTTTCCTTCAATAAAGAAAAAAAAATCCTTCAATTTTCATTCTATCATGGTTTGATAACCTCGCCTAGGTAACAAGGCATATTTGCAGTTGTTCGTTCTCCTTGCAAAGAATGACAACATAATTGTCGTGACTCCAGCGGCGACCCAATCCCTAGTAATGGGATGTTCTTTCAATTATCTATCAAATTCTCATCAAATATTTTTACTATATTCATTTATATCCTGAATCTTCATCATCGAAATTTAATCATCCATTCTACAAAAAGCATCAGTATTCCCAAGTGGTTCAGATCAGATCAAGCAAGAAGACACCACTGTATCAGGGCATCAGTGATTTTAGAAGCAGGCAAGAAGAAATTGATTCTCCAAGATCTGCCAGAAGACAGAGTTTGAATGATAGGGATGGCATTGATCCTACTACATATCAGATGTTCAAGAAAATGATGATTAGGATGATGTCTGAGCAAGCTAAGGACTGTTTCAGAAAGGCTCCCATCAAAAAAGAAGACATCTGTCTCCTTCTCTTAGAATATCACTGGTAAGAGTAACGAGCGATTTGGCATGTGTCTGCCCGATATTTTATTATTGCCGATGTCCTCTATCATCGTGGATTCAGTTCTAAATATTTCAGATGCCTAGACGAAGATGAAGCCAAAGAAGTTGTCCAGGAGGTACACGAAGGCATTTGCAGTAGACTCATCGGCTACCAAACTCTTATCAAGCAAATCATCCAGGCATGATCTTATTGGAAGACTATGCAGCAAGATTGCTACCATTTTGTGAAGAAGTGTGCTCTATGCCAGATACATGCACCTTCTATTCATGCGCCAGCTACATATTTGCGAATCGCCATCTCTCCATGGCTATTTTCTATGTGGGCCTTTGATGTTGTGGGCCCCATCACTCCGGCTTCAAACAGCTACAAATATTTTCTTGCTGCAACAAAATATTTCACTAAATGGGTCCAAGCTATCACTTTGCGTATAATAGAAGGTCGACACATGGTCTTATTCATCCACAAGAATATTGTTGTTTCGGCATACCGCACGATATCGTGTCAGACAATGAGAGTCATTTCAAGAATAAGAGAATGAGGACATTTGACTTAAAGTTCAGAATTCAGCATCGTTTCTCCGCTCCTTATTATCCTCAAAGGAATGGTCAGGCAGAGGCCACCAATAAGATTCTGATTCGAATCCTGGAGCGAACCTTGGAAACAGGCCATAATTGGCATGAGAAGATCCATGATGCATTATGGGCATACAGAACCACCATTTGTACTCCAACTAATGTTACTCCGTCAGAACTTGTCTACGGAACTGAAGTAGTACTGCCTCTACATATTTAGAAACCTGCCTTGAAGTTCGCATCACTGCTGGAGTTATCGCTTGATCAGTATTAGCAGCAGCGACTGGTACAACTTGATTTGCTCAATGAAAGAAGACTCAGAGCAACAGAGCACGCTCAATCATATCGTCAGAGGATAGCCAAACAATATGCAAAATTTGTCATTCAAAGAAAATCTTGAGTCAATGATCTAGTGCTCAGATCAACGGCCTATCTCAAGCACCGTCTGGGTGGCAAATGGTCGCTGAATTGGGAAGGTCCCTATGTTGTTGAGGAAACATTACTCTGCAATTCATATCTGCTCATCAATGCTGATGGTGTGGAATTATTAGACCCCATCAATGATCAACATTTGAAAATTTTCTATACTTAAAACCTCTATTCCATCCTTTGTAATTCCTCAATATATTTTCCTCAATAATGGTCAAATCCTTCTTTCCCAGTTACACTGGGGCATTATTTTAAAATTTGTCTTCAAAACATTATGTATGCAGGCAGGATCAAACAAATCTCTCATTTTGCATACATGTGCATTCATTTACATCATTTTGCATACATTTGCATTCATTTACATTTACATGCATTCATTTGCATCCATTTACATTCATTTGCATCAAATTCACTTCCCCTTCAGGTTGAGGGATAAATCCTGAGACCCCGACAGTTGTCTAAGTCGTCGTGAGGGTGAAGACTGAAAATCTTCTATCAAAATCAATTAGTAAATTCTCAAAAATCCAGTGTTCGTGCTGGAAAGATTTTCAAAATCCAGGGTTCGTGCTGGTAAAAATTTTCTAAATCTAGTGTTCGTGCTGGTAAATTTTCAAAAATCCAGTGTTCATGCTGGTAAGATTTTCAAAATCCAAGGTTCGTGCTGGTAAATTCTTCTAAATCCAGTGCTCGTATTGGTAATCTCTCAAAATCCAGTGCTCGTATTGGTAATCTCCCAAAATCCAGCGCTCGTACTGGTAATCTTCCAAAACCCAGTATTCGTACTGGTAATCTTTCAAAACATAATGCTTGTACTGGTACGTTTTCAAAATCCAGTGCTCGTACTGGTACCCTTTAAAAATCTAACACTCGTGTTGGTGTCTTGCCCATTGGTCGCGTTATTCGATCTCTTAGGTGCAGTCTTCACGCTGACCTTTCATCAGAATTCAAGTTCAATATTAATTATGTCAATTTCGACCTTCGGGTCATCCAATTTCTATCCCCGTTCAGGATAAGGGGATAATCTTGAAACCGTTCATAGAAGCAATCCAAGTCTATATAATAGTCCTCGTTCTTCATTAAACTGATAGTGTTCCGAGTGAACTGATAGTCGTTCTTCATCGAACTGATAGTGTTCCAAGCGAACTGATAGTCGTTCTTCATCGAACTGATAGTGTTCCAAGCGAACTGATAGTCGTTCTTCATTGAACTGATAATATTCCAAGCAAACTGATAGTCGTTCTTCATTGAACGGATAGTGTTCCAAGTGAACTGATAGTCGTTCTTCATTGAACTGATAGTGTTCCAAATGAACCAATGTCGTTCGTAGGCTGAATACCTATCGAACCCATGTCGTTCCTAGTGAACCAATGTCGTTCTTAATTGAACCAATGTCGTTCGTAGGCTGAATACCTATCGAACCCATGTCGTTCCTAGTGAACCAATGTCGTTCTCAATTGAACCAATGTCGTTCGTAGGCTGAATACCTATCGAACCCATGTCGTTCCTAGTGAACCAATGTCGTTCTCAATTGAACCAATGTTGTTCGTAGGCTGAATACCTATCGAACCCATGTTGTTCCTAGTGAACCAATGTCGTTCTCAATTGAACCAATGTTGTTCGTAGGCTGAATACCTATCGAACCCATGTTGTTCCTAGTGAACCAATGTCGTTCTCAATTGAACCAATGTCGTTCTTAGGCTGAATCCCTATCGAACCCATGTCGTTCCTAGTGAACCAATGTCGTTCTCAATTGAACCAATGTCGTTCTTAGGCTGAATCCCTATTGAACCCAGGTCGAACCCCTGCGAAACCAATGCCGTTCTCAATAGAACCAATGTCGTTCTTAGGATGAATCCCTATAGAACCCATGTCATTCTCAGTAAACCAATTCACAATTTTGACCTTTTTAGCCAATCAATTTCCAATTTCCAATTTCCAATTTCCAATTTCCAATTTCCAATTTCCAATTTCCAATTTCCAATTTCCAATTTCCAATTTCCAATTTCCAATTTCCAATTTCCAATTTCCAATTTCAAATATCAAATTTCAAAATTCAAAATTCCAATTTCCAAAATTTGACCCTTTTGGTCATCCAATACCAATTCCAATAAATTTCTCTTGCGAGAGACCCTTTTTATAGGGAGAGTTCGAGGGAGCTCGTTCTTTTCGCATGCTATCCAATTCGTTCACTTAGCCCCTTTTCAGGGAGAGTTTGAAGGGACTCGTGTCTTTGTGAACCGTTTGCAAAACAAAATTCCAATTTCACACAAGGAACCCTTAGTTCAGGGAGAGCTTCGACGGAAGTTCGCTTTCCTTGTGACCATAATTTCGTACTAGGCCATTTCATCGTGAAGGACCCTCTTTTCAGGGAGAGTGTGATGGACTCGTTCCTTCATGACCGATTCACCGACCTCATCATTACCGGCCCCCTTTCCATAAGAGAAGCCTAATGTTAGGAAGTTTTGACGAAAGCTTAATTTCTCTTCGAAAGTTCGTTTTGCAAACACCTCCTCTTCAGGGAAGAGAGGAGTAATTCCTATTTCCAATTTCTGAATCTTCTCCTTTGGGGAAAGGAGAAGAAAATTTTTGTCATGGGTGCGTTGCGTTGTGCTTCAGATGCTTGCTCTCACCAAGGATTTCAAGAACATTTTGCCAATTTGTCATTAAATATTTGTTGATTTCAAAATTTTTATTGTACAAAAACATTACTTCAGAATACCTTCAGTATTACTTTCGAAAGGACAAAGCTTTCGCGAAGAAGGATTCAAAATTCAAAATTTTTCTATTGGCCAACCAAAAGGATGAAGAATAAATCCCCGACATGGCCAGCAAAGGAAATTCAATATTGTTGCAAAGCCATAAGTGATCGGTATTGATCGCAGTCAATGGCACATTTTTAAAGATCATTTTTGGAAAATAAAGCAGTCGAAATATCCTGGGTGATACAGAAAAATCCATTCAATCCCTACATCTCCTCAATCACCTAAAGCTGCAATTAAATATCTGCAAAAGGGATCTCTCAACTGTCGTCAAGATGAAGGCGAATTAGGCGAGTAGACCCCCGGGGCCAAAGAAGATTCGAATCATCTCCAAGATGGCGGAGTTTGTGACGGATCCTTCCAGGGAAAGTTCAGAGCACCGTCAAGATGAAGGCGACTGCGATGGGCCTCCCGACAAACCCTAAAGGATATTTAATTTCTGCTATCATCAAGAGATTTCCAACCAAAGAGCCAATAACCGTCAATATAATCCCTGAGAGAAAAGAAGGATCGGAGCATCTCTAAGATGAAGGAGTTTGTGACGTACCCTTCTAAAATAAAAAAAAAAGAGAGAGAGAAAAGTCAGGACATCTCCAAAATGAAGGATGATGTAATAAAATCCCCAAAAAAATCCAAGAGAGCTTCAATTCTGCCAAAAAAGAAAAAAGTGAACAGAAAGATAATCATGAGGAAAGAATCCCAGGATATCAGACCGCCAAGTTTGCCAAAGAATCCTCTTTAAATTTTGTGAAATTCTATTATCAATATTCTTTCACCAATTGCTTTCACAATGTCAAGAATACTCTCTTTTCTGCTCATATCAAGGAAATTGATAGCTTCCTTGAAAGAAAGTCAATTGCAAGAAATCTGAATTCGAATCTTGATTCTACGGAGTTAAGCCCAGTCGAAGGTAATACTTCAGGTAGAAAAGAGGGATCATTTTCAAAACAATGTGCATCATTTTAAATTATTTTGAATCAACAATAATTTTCAAACATTCTGACAATATTTTCTAGCCATCCTGACGTGAATCGCGAGTTTGAGGTTCATCTTTGGCGCACCCTGACATCAGTTGTTATCCCTTTTAAGGACTTGATAACGGGAGTTTTCAAGATTCCTTCCCTTCTGTTGGTATAATCTGAGCGCATGGGCTCTCAGATTCGCACACTTCCCTGTGTCCCCACTGTCCCACCATAGACAGTCCAATTTCGGCTTGAAGTTAAGCCACCAATAATTTTCTCGCAAAAGGTCATCAATTTTAAAAGTTATTTAGTCTCAGCAATGAGGCGCCCAAAATCAAACCCCTTTTTAAGCTTTAGGGACCCCAATTTCATCCTTTTGCAAAACCCCTATCAGACTCTTTGTGCGGAGATCCGAAGGTTCCATCATGGTTTTTTCCTTCGAGGATTCCATTCATTTTCCGCCCAATCAGGATAAGGGTACAAACCTGAGCCTCCTTTGATGAGGTATTTCATTTTTCGCCCAATCAGGATAAGGGTAAAAACCTGAGCCTCCTTTGATGAGGTATTTCATTTTCCGCCCAATCAGGATAAGGGTACAAACCTGAGCCTCCTTTGATGAGGTATTTCATTTTCGGCCCAATCAGGATAAGGGTACAAACCTGAGCCTCCTTTGATGAGGTATTTCATTTTCCCCCCAATCAGGATAAGGGTACAAACCTGAGCCTTCTTTGATGAGGTATTTCATTTTCCGCCCAATCAGGATAAGGGTACAAACCTGAGCCTCCTTTGATGAGGTATTTCATTTTTCGCCCAATCAGGATAAGGGTACAAACCTGAGCCTCCTTTGATGAGGTATTTCATTTTCCGCCCAATCAGGATAAGGGTACAAACCTGAGCCTCCTTTGATGAGGTATTTCATTTCCCGGTCAGGTTAAGGGTACAAACCTGAGCCTCATTTTAATGAGGTATTTCATTTCCCGGTCAGGTTAAGGGTACAAACCTGAGCCTCATTCTGATGAGGTATTTCATTTCCCTGTCAGGTTAAG
This sequence comes from Nuphar pumila, assembly GCF_984573655.1. Taxonomy (NCBI): domain Eukaryota; kingdom Viridiplantae; phylum Streptophyta; class Magnoliopsida; order Nymphaeales; family Nymphaeaceae; genus Nuphar; species Nuphar pumila. The sequence goes on along the minus strand of NC_143259.1, from coordinate 28,090,591 downwards.
GATACAAACCTGAGCCTCATTCTGATGAGGTATTTCATTCCCCGGTCAGGTTAAGGGTCTAACCTGAGCTTCGTTTCTACACGAGGAATTTTCCGTCCCATCCAGGTTAAGGGCAAAACCTGAATCTCACTTCTTTTGAGGTAAAATTTTTCTTCTTTATTCTCCATTGCATATCTACCATTTTCATCAGGGCTAATATTTTCATATCCAGTCAGATCCTTCTAACTGGGGCATTTTTATAGCCCAAATTTGGTGTGTTTTTCTTTGCCACTAAGCTCGTCTTCAAGCCGGCTTAGTAGCAAAGAGGGGCATCTGTAAACACCCCAAATTTTCCACATCCATTCTCAAACAACCCTTCTCATGCAGTGCCAACCCTGTTAGGTCAGTGTAGGAGTCAAACCCCGAGTCAGTTTCAGAAAATTACCATTTTACCCACTTTTATTAGGAAAATTACCATTTTACCCCTAGGTTATCCCGAACCCTAGTCAGTCGGAGTCAATAAAGCTCATTGGTCAGTTCAGAACATTTAGAATATCAATCATTTCAAGCTCATCTGAGCTCACAATGAATAGACCATTTCCATTTCTGACCATTCCTGCCAAAATGAGATCATTTTTTTTAGAAATGAGCTTATTTCTCACTCAAATCCAAGCCAATTATCTCCGAGTCAGTCATTCATAGTCAGTCATATTTCCCAGAGTCTAACTTGAGCTCACCAGAAGTTCAAGTGTTTCAGTTTCAGTTCAAAACCATTTCTAAGTGTCCAAGAGCCCATTTTAGTCCATTTCAGCTCTTTTAGCTAAAATTGAGCTGAGTTCAGTCAATTGAGCTAGTGTTTGAGCTTCGATTTTATCTCATGTCAGTATTACTGACTTTTTTTCTAGCTCAAACCCAGCTCTGGTCCGTAATTCACTTCAATCCAATGACCATTCCGTACCATTTCTCTAAAAATGACAGCTTTTCTTGAAAATTTAGTCGGAAAGGTCAGTTGAGTCAGTGTCTGGTCAGTTCATTTGAGTTCTAAAACTCTAAAACCCAGCTCAATCCAGTTCATTTCAGTTTAATCCAGTTCAAACCCTAATTTCCAGTGTCACTCTAGCTTGGCAGAGCTCGAAAATCATTTCTTCAACCATTTTTGCAAATTTTGTCAATTTTAACACTTTTTGAACTGGTACAAGTGTCAATCGGGGTCTAACATCCAAAATTCTTCATTCAAGGTTAGCATTTCGCATAGCATTTCATGTCATTTCTCATCATTTCATATCATTTCTCAGCATTTCATAACATTTCATCATATTTCATTTCATTTTCGAAGTCCAGAACTCCAGCTTTATAAATTTCAATCCAGATTGAGTTTTAAAAGTTTTCAGAAATCAATTTCAAACCTCGGGTTTCCAAAATTGACATTTTCACCCCGGGAGTCTAAATTTGGAAATATTTTCTCAAGAAAAATAATCTGAATTTCTTTCAAAATCAAATTTTCAAATTCTATATTGGATTTGCTTCGCAACGAGGTATTGAACTTCAAAATCCGAGCTCGTTTCAAAAACTGCCAAAAATAGCCCGTTTCGTGTGGAAATTTTTTGAAAAGGCTATTTTACCCCTTTAATCGTCAAAATGAATTTCAAAAGTGGAATTTGGACCCGCTCTGAGATGGCCCATCCATTTGCATTTTATTGTTTTAATTTATAAGAAAAGAAAAAAAATTTATCTTTTTCTTTATTTTTTGTTTGTTTTATTTTGTTTTTATTTTATTTTCTTATTTTATTTTTCCTAAGGTGGGACCCACAAGGGGGTCAACCACCCTAGCCCTCAATCCAGCCCACTTCCTTTCTTTTTTCTATTTTCTTTTCTTTCCTTCTTTCTTTCTTTTCTTTCTTTCTTCTTCCTTTTTCTTTCTTTTTCCTCCTTTTTCTTTCCCCTCTCTCCACTTACGTAAGCTTCTTTTCCAGCCCCTTCTCTCTTCCTCTTTCCGCCTCCTTTCTTTCTTCTTTTCCTATTCCTTTTTCCCTTCTTATTTCCTTTTCCTTTCCTTCCTTCTTTCCCCTTTCTTCCTTACTCCCTTCATATTTCCTCCAAGGTGATATGGCTGAAGCCATTCACGTAGAGTCAATAATCAAAGCCATTGCACACTATTAGAAACTTAGGGTTTTATGTGATTAAAACCTAAGTTGTAAAAAAAAAAAGGGCTACGGCTGCCCAAGAACCCATTCAACGCACTCTCCTCTCTCTCTCTCCCTTTAGCTCTCTCCTCCTCTCCCCTTGGCTGCTGCAGCCTCTCTCAGCCCAGCTCTTGCAACCTCCCCTTGCCATCTCCAACAGCACCCTTCCTCCATTACAACCTTGCAACATCTTCACCACCGCTGTCCACCACCTCCCCATCGTTGCAGCCACTCGTTGGTCCAGCCAGCAGCTTTGGTGAAGCTTCCCCTTTGGTGACAGTAGCAGCCACTCACCTTCAAGCACAAACTGCAGCCATCAACTACAGCTACAGCCCCTCTCTTGGTGGAACTCATCTCCAACGAAGGCACCATATGCCCAGCCCTCTTGGGCCAACAGGTTCAGCCATCTCAAGCTCCAACCACCTTCCACCGGGTCCAACCTTCACCTCCAACCTTGGATCACCACCTTCACCAGCTGGACCTCCTTCCTCTAGCCACTCCTCCCAGCCGGTTCAGCCATCTCCAGTCCTTCCAATTGTAGCAGCATCACCATCATCTTCAGCTTCCTAGCACCCACCTTCATCACCATCATCTTCAACCTTGTTGCAGCCACACCTACCATCCTTTCCTTTAGTCGATCCAAGCAAAGACCCTTCCCAAGTTTTGCAGGAACATTCAAGAAGAAGACTTAGCTTTTATTTTTTTTTATTTCAATTCAATGTAACCCCAAATGTAATAATTTGGAACAAGAGTTACATTTCTGCTTAGAATAGGGTTGTATTGCATATAGTTTAATTTCTGCAAAATTTTAATATGTGATGTATGATTCATGCACATTATTTCAAATTCACTATGGTTTACACGAATGGCACGTGCACAAGCTCTTATGGAGTTTATAAACTCGGTGGGATTCGTATTTATGGCCATAGTCAGAATACGAAGAAAACCAAGATTTATGATCTTTATATCAGCCACATTCAGCCTACACTCTTAGGCTAACTTCAAAAATGCACTGCATTTCTCAAAGTTTCAAAAGGGTTTCCCAATTCCTCAATGAAATTCCCTTTTCAAATTCATATTCATTCATTCATATCATTCAAATTGCATTATTTTCAAACTCATTTTCCAATTTCAATTTCAGAAAATTCAATTTTCTCAAGAATTTCCAAGTCTTTCTCAGGATCTGATTTTCTCAAAATCCTAAGTTTTCAAATGACATTTCAAAGCATTTCCCAGGTTCAAATCAAGATTTTCCTATGTTTTCAAATTCTCAAATTTCAAAATCCCAAGTTTTCAGAAATCGATTTTCTCATATTTTCCAGTTTTCCTGAGAATCCATTTTTCATTTCAAAAATCCTTTTCCAATAAATTTCTTAGATTTTCATAGAATTCTCAAATCCATTTTCTCAGAAAAGCAATTCCAAATTTCAAAATCGATTTTCCAAAGTTCAAATTTTCCTGAGAAATCATTTTACAATGCAAATTTCTGACTTTCAATGAAATTCAATGATTTTCCCAGGAATTCAATTTTCAAGCACTTTTCCTATCAATTTTCAAGCATATTTCAAACTTTCCAAAGCAAACATCATTTTTTTCTCAAACATTGCATTATTTTCAAAATTTCATAGCACAAGCCTGATTCTTTGTGCATTTTAGGAAAAATAGAGCATAATTTAGATATTTGAGTCAAGTTAAAGCATGTAATTGATCCTTGGTTCAATTACCCCTGGTAAAGGCGCCAGGAACGGTTGAACCTCGTACCGACAGGCGGATCCCATTCCACGGAATTTTCCCGCAAATTTTCAAAACGGAGGCGAGTAAATTTTTAAAATCATTTTCAAAACTTTGGTCGAGTTTGACTCGCAAAATTCGTTTCTCTCTCGCAAGGGAGGGGAAAAATTTTGCGATGATAACAGGTTTGGCGACCGTGATGGGACCTGTCTTCGTCTGATCAATTATGTGCTTTGACTTAGCTCAATTATCAAAATCATGCTCTTTGAACTGTCAGCTTTTAATTTCTGATATCATGTGAACCTAGGAGCCTAGACTTGAACCCAGCTGACATGGATTGCATATAGACTAGGCATGGTTTGATAGGACCATATTGAGGAGAATTATGCATGCTCACTTAGACTTAGGTCTGAAATACAACACTCCTCAATCTAGGACTTGTATGAAAACAATGTTTGCTTCTTCAAAAAATTTCAAAATTCTATCTCTTTAGGACTTAGAGCCCTCTGTTTGCCTGCATGTGATCATATTTCAAAAACCACCCCACCTATGTCTACCCGGTCTTCACGTTGCTGGGCTCTCTTCCAGAACCATAGTTCGGGACAGAGCCTCACAATTGGGTCACTTATTTGGGCTAACGCCCCCCTGCCACGTACCAAGGGCCATAGTCCAACGTATATCGGCAAGCGCTCAAGGATGTTGGGAAAACACAAGCCTAGACCCGGAGATGAGTTTTATGCCACGTACATCGAGCCTCGGCTCGAGTATATCGGCATAGCATGATTGGACACAGTTGATCTGAGCCTAGAGTCAGGATTAGGGTCCTAAAGCTCTTTCAAAATCGATGCATTTAGAGTCATCTTCTTAGGAAATGTTGTATGTGCATAATTGTTTGTAATTGAATGTATGATATTCATTTTCGCCTTATTTTCTTATATTTTTCCCAATTTTTCCAAAATACCTAACAATTTTCCAAAATACCTCATTTTTTATCTTTTATAAAATATCTCCTTTTTCTCAAAAACCCTGGCCGATTTTTTTTCAAATTATCCACCTTTTCTTCAAAACTCCAGGAGATTTTCCATTCTTTCGTTCCTCTGGACTTTGAATTTCCAGCTTTCATTTTATCCTGTCTGCAATTTTCAAAATTCTTGTATTTTTCCAAAGTCTAATTCCAGTCTTCTTGTCTTTCAGTCCAATGGCATCCAGTCGGTTCGATTCTATTTTTCCTGAGGGTCACATCTCCTACGAGGTGCGACAAAGTCTTCCTAAGCATCGATCTCTTAGCACCGGACCCTTCTTCCCCCGGTGGTACTATGTCTGGTTCAAAAACTTCTCTCGTATGTTTCCGGACCACTTGAGCGATTGCAGGTTGGAATTGGCATCTGCAGTGGGAAAGTTGGCAGTCAACGGCAATCTGATTCATGCACTGGCAGAGCGGTGGAATCCGCGCACTTGCACGTTCTGGTTCCCGTGGGGCGAGATAACACTATTGATGGATGAATTTTCAGAGATTATGGGACTGCCTGAGCCAGTCGGTCAGCCTGGAGATCCATTAGAGCAGCAATTTCTGATCAATGTCAAGGGTCTGGACCCCAAAGATGTCGTAGCTCGCATGACAGGGGGCAAGTCTTGGCCACTGATTGAAGAAAACGGGAATGAGTACGTGAGCCTAATCGAGATCTACCGGCAGTATGGAGAATTCGCAGAAGTCAGCTCGTTGTTCAGGACAGCTCAAGAGAGAATTCAACATGTGATGGTTTTGTGTACTGTGGGACTTGCTTTCTTTCCAGATGGACAGAATTATGTAGATGTCAGAATAGTGTAGTTTTTGAGAAGATGGGGAAGTCGACAGACCAGCCATCTCTTGATAGCCATGGCCGCGCTTGCTTTTCTATACAGAGGACTGACCCGCTTCACACTTGGAGAGTCCATCCTAGTCGAGGGATGTACCTATGCTCTTCAGTCTTGGTTCCTTCAGCATGTGCCGACTAGAGCTAGTTTGTTCAGATACAATGGCAAGGAACTTCTTCCAGTTGCGCGGTACCGATTCATGATCGATTATCTGTAGGAAGAAGAAGTGGTGTGGGACTACTTTGATCAAGAATTATCACCTCCCAGATACACCTATGCATATGGCAAGAGATTCAAGCTACTTGGCCCATTTTTCTGTACCTACTACTATCCAGAGTGATGCATCAGACAATTCTCTCAGAGACAAAAGCGCGTAGAAGCTCGGCTACTATCAGGGGTTATGCCAAAGTTTGACCTTACATCAGCACAATGGTCTGAAACATACCATTCTGCCATATATGGCTGGGATTCTTTCATCATTCTCACTCTTTTCCTTGGTCCTCGTGTCTCTGTTGATCGTTAAGAGTGGTGACAGACTGTCTATATACTCCCTCTTTCTCAAGTCCACTATTGATGCAATCATATTTTTCCTTCAATAAAGAAAAAAAAATCCTTCAATTTTCATTCTATCATGGTTTGATAACCTCGCCTAGGTAACAAGGCATATTTGCAGTTGTTCGTTCTCCTTGCAAAGAATGACAACATAATTTTCGTGACTCCAGCGGCGACCCAATCCCTAGTAATGGGATGTTCTTTCAATTATCTATCAAATTCTCATCAAATATTTTTACTATATTCATTTATATCCTGAATCTTCATCATCGAAATTTAATCATCCATTCTACAAAAAGCATCAGTATTCCCAAGTGGTTCAGATCAGATCAAGCAAGAAGACACCACTGTATCAGGGCATCAGTGATTTTAGAAGCAGGCAAGAAGAAATTGATTCTCCAAGATCTGCCAGAAGACAGAGTTTGAATGATAGGGATGGCATTGATCCTACTACATATCAGATGTTCAAGAAAATGATGATTAGGATGATGTCTGAGCAAGCTAAGGACTGTTTCAGAAAGGCTCCCATCAAAAAAGAAGACATCTGTCTCCTTCTCTTAGAATATCACTGGTAAGAGTAACGAGCGATTTGGCATGTGTCTGCCCGATATTTTATTATTGCCGATGTCCTCTATCATCGTGGATTCAGTTCTAAATATTTCAGATGCCTAGACGAAGATGAAGCCAAAGAAGTTGTCCAGGAGGTACACGAAGGCATTTGCAGTAGACTCATCGGCTACCAAACTCTTATCAAGCAAATCATCCAGGCATGATCTTATTGGAAGACTATGCAGCAAGATTGCTACCATTTTGTGAAGAAGTGTGCTCTATGCCAGATACATGCACCTTCTATTCATGCGCCAGCTACATATTTGCGAATCGCCATCTCTCCATGGCTATTTTCTATGTGGGCCTTTGATGTTGTGGGCCCCATCACTCCGGCTTCAAACAGCTACAAATATTTTCTTGCTGCAACAAAATATTTCACTAAATGGGTCCAAGCTATCACTTTGCGTATAATAGAAGGTCGACACATGGTCTTATTCATCCACAAGAATATTGTTGTTTCGGCATACCGCACGATATCGTGTCAGACAATGAGAGTCATTTCAAGAATAAGAGAATGAGGACATTTGACTTAAAGTTCAGAATTCAGCATCGTTTCTCCGCTCCTTATTATCCTCAAAGGAATGGTCAGGCAGAGGCCACCAATAAGATTCTGATTCGAATCCTGGAGCGAACCTTGGAAACAGGCCATAATTGGCATGAGAAGATCCATGATGCATTATGGGCATACAGAACCACCATTTGTACTCCAACTAATGCTACTCCGTCAGAACTTGTCTACGGAACTGAAGTAGTACTGCCTCTACATATTTAGAAACCTGCCTTGAAGTTCGCATCACTGCTGGAGTTATCGCTTGATCAGTATTAGCAGCAGCGACTGGTACAACTTGATTTGCTCAATGAAAGAAGACTCAGAGCAACAGAGCACGCTCAATCATATCGTCAGAGGATAGCCAAACAATATGCAAAATTTGTCATTCAAAGAAAATCTTGAGTCAATGATCTAGTGCTCAGATCAACGGCCTATCTCAAGCACCGTCTGGGTGGCAAATGGTCGCTGAATTGGGAAGGTCCCTATGTTGTTGAGGAAACATTACTCTGCAATTCATATCTGCTCATCAATGCTGATGGTGTGGAATTATTAGACCCCATCAATGATCAACATTTGAAAATTTTCTATACTTAAAACCTCTATTCCATCCTTTGTAATTCCTCAATATATTTTCCTCAATAATGGTCAAATCCTTCTTTCCCAGTTACACTGGGGCATTATTTTAAAATTTGTCTTCAAAACATTATGTATGCAGGCAGGATCAAACAAATCTCTCATTTTGCATACATGTGCATTCATTTACATCATTTTGCATACATTTGCATTCATTTACATTTACATGCATTCATTTGCATCCATTTACATTCATTTGCATCAAATTCACTTCCCCTTCAGGTTGAGGGATAAATCCTGAGACCCCGACAGTTGTCTAAGTCGTCGTGAGGGTGAAGACTGAAAATCTTCTATCAAAATCAATTAGTAAATTCTCAAAAATCCAGTGTTCGTGCTGGAAAGATTTTCAAAATCCAGGGTTCGTGCTGGTAAAAATTTTCTAAATCTAGTGTTCGTGCTGGTAAATTTTCAAAAATCCAGTGTTCATGCTGGTAAGATTTTCAAAATCCAAGGTTCGTGCTGGTAAATTCTTCTAAATCCAGTGCTCGTATTGGTAATCTCTCAAAATCCAGTGCTCGTATTGGTAATCTCCCAAAATCCAGCGCTCGTACTGGTAATCTTCCAAAACCCAGTATTCGTACTGGTAATCTTTCAAAACATAATGCTTGTACTGGTACGTTTTCAAAATCCAGTGCTCGTACTGGTACCCTTTAAAAATCTAACACTCGTGTTGGTGTCTTGCCCATTGGTCGCGTTATTCGATCTCTTAGGTGCAGTCTTCACGCTGACCTTTCATCAGAATTCAAGTTCAATATTAATTATGTCAATTTCGACCTTCGGGTCATCCAATTTCTATCCCCGTTCAGGATAAGGGGATAATCTTGAAACCGTTCATAGAAGCAATCCAAGTCTATATAATAGTCCTCGTTCTTCATTAAACTGATAGTGTTCCGAGTGAACTGATAGTCGTTCTTCATCGAACTGATAGTGTTCCAAGCGAACTGATAGTCGTTCTTCATCGAACTGATAGTGTTCCAAGCGAACTGATAGTCGTTCTTCATTGAACTGATAATATTCCAAGCAAACTGATAGTCGTTCTTCATTGAACGGATAGTGTTCCAAGTGAACTGATAGTCGTTCTTCATTGAACTGATAGTGTTCCAAATGAACCAATGTCGTTCGTAGGCTGAATACCTATCGAACCCATGTCGTTCCTAGTGAACCAATGTCGTTCTTAATTGAACCAATGTCGTTCGTAGGCTGAATACCTATCGAACCCATGTCGTTCCTAGTGAACCAATGTCGTTCTCAATTGAACCAATGTCGTTCGTAGGCTGAATACCTATCGAACCCATGTCGTTCCTAGTGAACCAATGTCGTTCTCAATTGAACCAATGTTGTTCGTAGGCTGAATACCTATCGAACCCATGTTGTTCCTAGTGAACCAATGTCGTTCTCAATTGAACCAATGTTGTTCGTAGGCTGAATACCTATCGAACCCATGTTGTTCCTAGTGAACCAATGTCGTTCTCAATTGAACCAATGTCGTTCTTAGGCTGAATCCCTATCGAACCCATGTCGTTCCTAGTGAACCAATGTCGTTCTCAATTGAACCAATGTCGTTCTTAGGCTGAATCCCTATTGAACCCAGGTCGAACCCCTGCGAAACCAATGCCGTTCTCAATAGAACCAATGTCGTTCTTAGGATGAATCCCTATAGAACCCATGTCATTCTCAGTAAACCAATTCACAATTTTGACCTTTTTAGCCAATCAATTTCCAATTTCCAATTTCCAATTTCCAATTTCCAATTTCCAATTTCAAATATCAAATTTCAAAATTCAAAATTCCAATTTCCAAAATTTGACCCTTTTGGTCATCCAATACCAATTCCAATAAATTTCTCTTGCGAGAGACCCTTTTTATAGGGAGAGTTCGAGGGAGCTCGTTCTTTTCGCATGCTATCCAATTCGTTCACTTAGCCCCTTTTCAGGGAGAGTTTGAAGGGACTCGTGTCTTTGTGAACCGTTTGCAAAACAAAATTCCAATTTCACACAAGGAACCCTTAGTTCAGGGAGAGCTTCGACGGAAGTTCGCTTTCCTTGTGACCATAATTTCGTACTAGGCCATTTCATCGTGAAGGACCCTCTTTTCAGGGAGAGTGTGATGGACTCGTTCCTTCATGACCGATTCACCGACCTCATCATTACCGGCCCCCTTTCCATAAGAGAAGCCTAATGTTAGGAAGTTTTGACGAAAGCTTAATTTCTCTTCGAAAGTTCGTTTTGCAAACACCTCCTCTTCAGGGAAGAGAGGAGTAATTCCTATTTCCAATTTCTGAATCTTCTCCTTTGGGGAAAGGAGAAGAAAATTTTTGTCATGGGTGCGTTGCGTTGTGCTTCAGATGCTTGCTCTCACCAAGGATTTCAAGAACATTTTGCCAATTTGTCATTAAATATTTGTTGATTTCAAAATTTTTATTGTACAAAAACATTACTTTAGAATACCTTCAGTATTACTTTCGAAAGGACAAAGCTTTCGCGAAGAAGGATTCAAAATTCAAAATTTTTCTATTGGCCAACCAAAAGGATGAAGAATAAATCCCCGACATGGCCAGCAAAGGAAATTCAATATTGTTGCAAAGCCATAAGTGATCGGTATTGATCGCAGTCAATGGCACATTTTTAAAGATCATTTTTGGAAAATAAAGCAGTCGAAATATCCTGGGTGATACAGAAAAATCCATTCAATCCCTACATCTCCTCAATCACCTAAAGCTGCAATTAAATATCTGCAAAAGGGATCTCTCAACTGTCGTCAAGATGAAGGCGAATTAGGCGAGTAGACCCCCGGGGCCAAAGAAGATTCGAATCATCTCCAAGATGGCGGAGTTTGTGACGGATCCTTCCAGGGAAAGTTCAGAGCACCGTCAAGATGAAGGCGACTGCGATGGGCCTCCCGACAAACCCTAAAGGATATTTAATTTCTGCTATCATCAAGAGATTTCCAACCAAAGAGCCAATAACCGTCAATATAATCCCTGAGAGAAAAGAAGGATCGGAGCATCTCTAAGATGAAGGAGTTTGTGACGTACCCTTCTAAAAAAAAAAAAAAGAGAGAGAGAAAAGTCAGGACATCTCCAAAATGAAGGATGATGTAATAAAATCCCCAAAAAAATCCAAGAGAGCTTCAATTCTGCCAAAAAAGAAAAAAGTGAACAGAAAGATAATCATGAGGAAAGAATCCCAGGATATCAGACCGCCAAGTTTGCCAAAGAATCCTCTTTAAATTTTGTGAAATTCTATTATCAATATTCTTTCACCAATTGCTTTCACAATGTCAAGAATACTCTCTTTTCTGCTCATATCAAGGAAATTGATAGCTTCCTTGAAAGAAAGTCAATTGCAAGAAATCTGAATTCGAATCTTGATTCTACGGAGTTAAGCCCAGTCGAAGGTAATACTTCAGGTAGAAAAGAGGGATCATTTTCAAAACAATGTGCATCATTTTAAATTATTTTGAATCAACAATAATTTTCAAACATTCTGACAATATTTTCTAGCCATCCTGACGTGAATCGCGAGTTTGAGGTTCATCTTTGGCGCACCCTGACATCAGTTGTTATCCCTTTTAAGGACTTGATAACGGGAGTTTTCAAGATTCCTTCCCTTCTGTTGGTATAATCTGAGCGCATGGGCTCTCAGATTCGCACACTTCCCTGTGTCCCCACTGTCCCACCATAGACAGTCCAATTTCGGCTTGAAGTTAAGCCACCAATAATTTTCTCGCAAAAGGTCATCAATTTTAAAAGTTATTTAGTCTCAGCAATGAGGCGCCCAAAATCAAACCCCTTTTTAAGCTTTAGGGACCCCAATTTCATCCTTTTGCAAAACCCCTATTAGACTCTTTGTGCGGAGATCCGAAGGTTCCATCATGGTTTTTTCCTTCGAGGATTCCATTCATTTTCCGCCCAATCAGGATAAGGGTACAAACCTGAGCCTCCTTTGATGAGGTATTTCATTTTTCACTCAATCAGGATAAGGGTAAAAACCTGAGCCTCCTTTGATGAGGTATTTCATTTTCCGCCCAATCAGGATAAGGGTACAAACCTGAGCCTCCTTTGATGAGGTATTTCATTTTCCGCCCAATCAGGATAAGGGTACAAACCTGAGCCTCCTTTGATGAGGTATTTCATTTTCCCCCCAATCAGGATAAGGGTACAAACCTGAGCCTTCTTTGATGAGGTATTTCATTTTCCGCCCAATCAGGATAAGGGTACAAACCTGAGCCTCCTTTGATGAGGTATTTCATTTTTCGCCCAATCAGGATAAGGGTACAAACCTGAGCCTCCTTTGATGAGGTATTTCATTTTCCGCCCAATCAGGATAAGGGTACAAACCTGAGCCTCCTTTGATGAGGTATTTCATTTCCCGGTCAGGTTAAGGGTACAAACCTGAGCCTCATTTTAATGAGGTATTTCATTTCCCGGTCAGGTTAAGGGTACAAACCTGAGCCTCATTCTGATGAGGTATTTCATTTCCCTGTCAGGTTAAGGATACAAACCTGAGCCTCATTCTGATGAGGTATTTCATTCCCCGGTCAGGTTAAGGGTCTAACCTGAGCTTCGTTTCTACACGAGGAATTTTCCGTCCCATCCAGGTTAAGGGCAAAACCTGAATCTCACTTCTTTTGAGGTAAAATTTTTCTTCTTTATTCTCCATTGCATATCTACCATTTTCATCAGGGCTAATATTTTCATATCTAGTCAGATCCTTCTAACTGGGGCATTTTTATAGCCCAAATTTGGTGTGTTTTTCTTTGCCACTAAGCTCGTCTTCAAGCCGGCTTAGTAGCAAAGAGGGGCATCTGTAAACACCCCAAATTTTCCACATCCATTCTCAAACAACCCTTCTCATGCAGTGCCAACCCTGTTAGGTCAGTGTAGGAGTCAAACCCCGAGTCAGTTTCAGAAAATTACCATTTTACCCACTTTTATTAGGAAAATTACCATTTTACCCCTAGGTTATCCCGAACCCTAGTCAGTCGGAGTCAATAAAGCTCATTGGTCAGTTCAGAACATTTAGAATATCAATCATTTCAAGCTCATCTGAGCTCACAATGAATAGACCATTTCCATTTCTGACCATTCCTGCCAAAATGAGATCATTTTTTTTAGAAATGAGCTTATTTCTCACTCAAATCCAAGCCAATTATCTCCGAGTCAGTCATTCATAGTCAGTCATATTTCCCAGAGTCTAACTTGAGCTCACCAGAAGTTCGAGTGTTTCAGTTTCAGTTCAAAACCATTTCTAAGTGTCCAAGAGCCCATTTTAGTCCATTTCAGCTCTTTTAGCTAAAATTGAGCTGAGTTCAGTCAATTGAGCTAGTGTTTGAGCTTCGATTTTATCTCATGTCAGTATTACTGACTTTTTTTCTAGCTCAAACCCAGCTCTGGTCCGTAATTCACTTCAATCCAATGACCATTCCGTACCATTTCTCTAAAAATGACAGCTTTTCTTGAAAATTTAGTCGGAAAGGTCAGTTGAGTCAGTGTCTGGTCAGTTCATTTGAGTTCTAAAACTCTAAAACCCAGCTCAATCCAGTTCATTTCAGTTTAATCCAGTTCAAACCCTAATTTCCAGTGTCACTCTAGCTTGGCAGAGCTCGAAAATCATTTCTTCAACCATTTTTGCAAATTTTGTCAATTTTAACACTTTTTGAACTGGTACAAGTGTCAATCGGGGTCTAACATCCAAAATTCTTCATTCAAGGTTAGCATTTCGCATAGCATTTCATGTCATTTCTCATCATTTCATATCATTTCTCAGCATTTCATAACATTTCATCATATTTCATTTCATTTTCGAAGTCCAGAACTCCAGCTTTATAAATTTCAATCCAGATTGAGTTTTAAAAGTTTTCAGAAATCAATTTCAAACCTCGGGTTTCCAAAATTGACATTTTCACCCCGGGAGTCTAAATTTGGAAATATTTTCTCAAGAAAAATAATCTGAATTTCTTTCAAAATCAAATTTTCAAATTCTATATTGGATTTGCTTCGCAACGAGGTATTGAACTTCAAAATCCGAGCTCGTTTCAAAAACTGCCAAAAATAGCCCGTTTCGTGTGGAAATTTTTTGAAAAGGCTATTTTACCCCTTTAATCGTCAAAATGAATTTCAAAAGTGGAATTTGGACCCGCTCTGAGATGGCCCATCCATTTGCATTTTATTGTTTTAATTTATAAGAAAAGAAAAAAAATTTATCTTTTTCTTTATTTTTTGTTTGTTTTATTTTGTTTTTATTTTATTTTCTTATTTTATTTTTCCTAAGGTGGGACCCACAAGGGGGTCAACCACCCTAGCCCTCAATCCAGCCCACTTCCTTTCTTTTTTCTATTTTCTTTTCTTTCCTTCTTTCTTTCTTTTCTTTCTTTCTTCTTCCTTTTTCTTTCTTTTTCCTCCTTTTTCTTTCCCCTCTCTCCACTTACGTAAGCTTCTTTTCCAGCCCCTTCTCTCTTCCTCTTTCCGCCTCCTTTCTTTCTTCTTTTCCTATTCCTTTTTCCCTTCTTCTTTCCTTTTCCTTTCCTTCCTTCTTTCCCCTTTCTTCCTTACTCCCTTCATATTTCCTCCAAGGTGATATGGCTGAAGCCATTCACGTAGAGTCAATAATCAAAGCCATTGCACACTATTAGAAACTTAGGGTTTTATGTGATTAAAACCTAAGTTGTAAAAAAAAAAAGGGCTACGGCTGCCCAAGAAACCATTCAACGCACTCTCCTCTCTCTCTCCCTTTAGCTCTCTCCTCCTCTCCCCTTGGCTGCTGCAGCCTCTCTCAGCCCAGCTCTTGCAACCTCCCCTTGCCATCTCCAACAGCACCCTTCCTCCATTACAACCTTGCAGCATCTTCACCACCGTTGTCCACCACCTCCCCATCGTTGCAGCCACTCGTTGGTCCAGCCAGCAGCTTTGGTGAAGCTTCCCCTTTGGTGACAGTAGCAGCCACTCACCTTCAAGCACAAACTGCAGCCATCAACTACAGCTACAGCCCCTCTCTTGGTGGAACTCATCTCCAACGAAGGCACCATATGCCCAGCCCTCTTGGGCCAACAGGTTCAGCCATCTCAAGCTCCAACCACCTTCCACCGGGTCCAACCTTCACCTCCAACCTTGGATCACCACCTTCACCAGCTGGACCTCCTTCCTCTAGCCACTCCTCCCAGCCGGTTCAGCCATCTCCAGTCCTTCCAAGTGTAGCAGCATCACCATCATCTTCAGCTTCCTAGCACCCACCTTCATCACCATCATCTTTAACCTTGTTGCAGCCACACCTACCATCCTTTCCTTTAGTCGATCCAAGCAAAGACCCTTCCCAAGTTTTGCAGGAACATTCAAGAAGAAGACTTAGCTTTTATTTTTTTTTATTTCAATTCAATGTAACCCCAAATGTAATAATTTGGAACAAGAGTTACATTTCTGCTTAGAATAGGGTTGTATTGCATATAGTTTAATTTCTGCAAAATTTTAATATGTGATGTATGATTCATGCACATTATTTCAAATTCACTATGGTTTACACGAATGGCACGTGCACAAGCTCTTATGGAGTTTATAAACTCGGTGGGATTCGTATTTATGGCCATAGTCAGAATACGAAGAAAACCAAGATTTATGATCTTTATATCAGCCACATTCAGCCTACACTCTTAGGCTAACTTCAAAAATGCACTGTATTTCTCAAAGTTTCAAAAGGGTTTCCCAATTCCTCAATGAAATTCCCTTTTCAAATTCATATTCATTCATTCATATCATTCAAATTGCATTATTTTCAAACTCATTTTCCAATTTCAATTTCAGAAAATTCAATTTTCTCAAGAATTTCCAAGTCTTTCTCAGGATCTGATTTTCTCAAAATCCTAAGTTTTCAAATGACATTTCAAAGCATTTCCCAGGTTCAAATCAAGATTTTCCTATGTTTTCAAATTCTCAAATTTCAAAATCCCAAGTTTTCAGAAATCGATTTTCTCATATTTTCCAGTTTTCCTGAGAATCCATTTTTCATTTCAAAAATCCTTTTCCAATAAATTTCTTAGATTTTCATAGAATTCTCAAATCCATTTTCTCAGAAAAGCAATTCCAAATTTCAAAATCGATTTTCCAAAGTTCAAATTTTCCTGAGAAATCATTTTACAATGCAAATTTCTGACTTTCAATGAAATTCAATGATTTTCCCAGGAATTCAATTTTCAAGCACTTTTCCTATCAATTTTCAAGCATATTTCAAACTTTCCAAAGCAAACATCATTTTTTTCTCAAACATTGCATTATTTTCAAAATTTCATAGCACAAGCCTGATTCTTTGTGCATTTTAGGAAAAATAGAGCATAATTTAGATATTTGAGTCAAGTTATAGCATGTAATTGATCCTTGGTTCAATTACCCCTGGTAAAGGCGCCAAGAACGGTTGAACCTCGTACCGACAGACGGATCCCATTCCACGGAATTTTCCCGCAAATTTTCAAAACGGAGGCGAGTAAATTTTTAAAATCATTTTCAAAACTTTGGTCGAGTTTGACTCGCGAAATTCGTTTCTCTCTCGCAAGGGAGGGGAAAAATTTTGCGATGATAACACTTATGCCATTTCAAAAATCCTAATTTTAAGTTTACTTTTGAAAATCTTTTGAAAACTCCTTTAATTTCAAGTTTTAAAATCGCTTTTTGAAAAACTCAAGTAGGGCCCACTCGGGGTGGCTCCATATTCGAGTAAGTCAGGGCTAGACTAGGGTTAGTTGATGTCTTGGTTAGTGTTAGAGGTTTAGAAGAGTCAAAACCATTTTGAAAAACTCATTTTTGAAAGTTAGTTTTTAAAACTAGTGTCTTTAAAGGTTTTTAAAAGTGTTTTAAAAACCCAATGTGAGAGAATGCCAAGTGGCACCACATTTGGGGGATTCTTAGGTTTAGCTAGGGGTTAATTAGGAACTATTTAGGATAATTTAGACTAAGGGCATATAGGTAACTCCACCCAAAAATCGCCCCCCCCTTTAGAGTCCAAAATTTTCAAAATTGTCAACTTTTAAACCTAATTTTTTTATTATAAATAGAGGCATAAGGGGGGTCGATTTTCCCATCTCTCTCTTATTGGATTCTTGGAGCTTCTCTCTCCTCTCCAGCCCTTCCTCCATTGCTGCAACTCCAAGGTATGAACTTCTTCACTTTTCTTATTTTATTTTATGCTTTTTAATGCTTTAAACCTAGATTTAGGCTTGGACACCCCTCCTTATGGAAGATCAACCATGGTTTCACCTCAAGAACCATCAAGAATCAGCAAGAACGATCCAAGAAGGTGATCTAACCCTGTTTTGGATGATTTACAGAGATTTTAATCCATTAGAATTGATTTTAACATGATTCTTTGCATTATTAACCAATAAAATATATGATTTACCCTTTTTAATGGGTTAAATCTATGTTTTAAAGGTGATATCAAATTCCAGCCATTGATTCCCTGTTTTTAATTTATTTTCATGGTTTATTCATGTTTGTTTTACGTTCTATAGCATAGAAATAAGTTTTATTTACTGTTTTATGGTTTATTTTATTTATTTACATTAGTTAATGCATGGTTTTTCAAGTTTCTTAAATTTCTGTGTGTTCTAGGTTTAGAACAGTAAAGATGATGTTATTTCGGATTGAAGCACTCATTGTTTATTTCTGATTTTTTTATATGTGATGCATGCATGAGTTATTGAGTTACTGTAGAAAAATAAGAGGTTTTGGATCTCGAGAACCCTGTCAAAAAAAAATCAGACATCAAATCGGGTTTTTAAAGCTTTAAAATCGTGGTTAAAATCAAGAAGGTAACTTGCTGTGATGATATTTCTCTTATCTTATATCCTATTTTAGATCTGTAAAATGATATGGATTCACATTGAGTAGATCGGTCTGCTGTGAAATTTTCGGATTTTTTTATCACTGTTTATTATTTTTCCCTTTTTAGAGAATCTGTTTTTAATTTTAAAACTCGTTAGGGTTTACCAAAACCCTAATCAGACTTGTGTTAGTCATAAATCCCAAACCACAGATCCGATTTTAGATCTGTAAAAAGTGAGTATTGTTATTTTTCTATCTACTGTTCACCATTAAAATTTCAGAGATTTTTGTTTATAATTTCTATTTATGTCTGTATTTTCAATCTGGAATAGCTGTTTTAATCCCTGTTAAGAGTGATATATTTTAGCTCAGATTGCCGGAAGGGTTTCTCCCTAACCGGAGATGATTTTTCCAATCTGTAAATTGGGAAATCTCTGTTTTTCTTCTTAGCTAGTCTCTGTAAAATTTCATAAATTTCCATGGAGATTTGACTCCTGATTCAGGTCTTGTACTGAGACTGGTTGGTGAATTAGGTCAAAAATAGCATATTTTTAGGGTTTAATGCAATTTTCGGATTAATTTAATGTCAAAAAATTATTTTTATAATTCCAATTCGATATTAGGGTTATAACAAGTGCAGGTATCAATTTTTATGGATTTTGGAATCCATTTGATGGCTAAATTGAGCAAATTGCAAAACCAGGTTCCTGAAAGATCCAAAAACACTGCAAAAATCACAAAATTTGTGATATTATTGGATTTTCGTGCATAAGCATATGGTTTTAGGGTTTTATCATGTTCATAATCATATTAGTATGCTTTAGGTTTAATTTTGTGCTCATTTGATTTCATTTAGTGCATAAAACCTAAATTTTTACCAAGATCTCTTTCTAAAAACCCTGATTTCAAGGCCATAGTCTTGCTATCGGGGGCAATTTGGTCATTTGACCTAAATTTCGAAATCCCTAACCCTAATTTCATATTTTTAATCATGTCATAGTATACTTGGTTTGAGTTTATTCCATTCAAATTTCAAAACCTGCATTTTATCAAGATATCTTTCTAAAAACCCTAATTTCAAGGCCATAGTCTTGTTATTAGGGGTATTTTGGTCATTTTGACCCCAATTTCGAAATTTCATATTTTAACTTTATTATTTCTTCATATTTTATCATTTTGATTTAAGGGAATCATGGCAAAAAGGCTTATATCTAGCAAAATCCAACAATTTCCTGATATTGTTGGATAAATCTAGAAAAGCCAACATATTTTCATTAACCAAGTTTTCTAGTTTTGCAGGTACATTGAAGACTTTATTTTCCATGTATTTACATTTCAATAGTGATGTAATTTATAATTAAACTTTGGAATAAGAATTTATATTTCCTGCTTAGCTTAGGTTGCATTGCATATAGCTTATTTTTATAATTTTAATGTGTGATGGATGATGATTCATGCATATTTTTACGAATTCACCATGGTCTACACGAATGGCACATGCACTAGCTTTTATGAAGTTTATAAACTTGGTGGAATTCGTATTTATGGCCATAGTCAGAATATGAATGATACTCAGATTTATGATCTTCATATTAGCCACATTCAGCCTACACTCTTAGGCTAACTTCAAAAATGCACTGCATTTCTCAAAATACAAAAAGTATTTCTCAATTCCTCAAATCCATATTCATTCATTTCATGCATTTGCCAATTCCAATCTCAATTCAAAGAAGTTCATTTTCTCAAAATCTCCTAAGTCTTATAGCAAAATCGATTTTTTCCAAAAGCATTGAATTTCAAAGAATATTTCAAGTATTTCCCAAGTTCCAAATTCAAATTTTCTAAGTTGGAATTTCAATTTCCAAGTTTGAATTCAGAGAAATCAAGTCTCTTAGAGTCGATTTTCACCAAATGTCAAGGATTTCTCAAAATCGATTTTTGCTTTCCTCAGAAATATCTTTCAAGTCCTAATTCACGATTTTCCATGTGATATCATTTCCAAGATTTATATTTTCTAAATATTTTAATCATTCAAAGCAAACATCATGTTTTCAAAATGTGCATTTTCTGAAAATTCATAGCACATGCCTGATTCTATGTGCATTTAGAAATTAGAATATGATTTAGACAAGTTGAATAGAGTAGAGCATAAGATTGATCCTTGGTTCAATTACCCCTGTTAAAGATGGCAGGAACGGTTGAATCTCGTACCGACAGGCGAGTCCCATTCTACGGAATTTTCCCGCATTTTAAAACGGAGGCGAGTTATTTTCAAAAAAAACTTTTTCAAAGGTCAGTTTGATTTGCAAAAGTAAAATTTTGCGATGATAACAGGTGGCGCCACATGTCATTTTCTCTCTCCTTCCATCCTTCGACACGTGTCAGTGTGGGGCCACCTTAAGATGCTGCCACATGTCATTAGACATCCTCTTCATTCCATGCCACGTGTCAGTGTCCACCATCTTCACCCTGCGCCATGTGTCATTCCAAAGTCACCATGAGATGCCAAGTGTCATATGTTGTCATATTCAGAAAAAGTAAAGCTTGTCTCCCCTGAGGTGGCACCAGTTGAAGTGTGTCTCCTGCAGAGGACATGTGTCAATCTCTCCCTCCTTCAGAAAAAGCAGACTGACACATGTCACCTTCTGCTTTTCTTAGAAAAGCAAGTGACACATGTCATTTCTAGCTTCCTTCAGAAAAAGCAAATGACACATGTCATTTCTAGCTTCCTTTAGAAAAAGCAAATGACACATGTCATTCCCTCCTTTCCTCAGAAAAAGCAAGTGACACGTGTCATTCTCTGCTTTTCTCAGAAAAAGCAAATGCCACATGTCATTTTCTGCCTCCTTCAGCAAAAGCAACAATTCAAATATTCAAACTCCAGGCTGAGGTGGCGCAAATCCTGAAGTCTCCTCCCTAAATTCATTTTTTGAGATGGTTTCACGTGTCCCTTTCCCTCCTTTTCCTCCCTCCTGCCACATGGCATTGTAGGAGCCACCCTGAGGTGGCGCCACATGGCCAAACCTCCCTGCATCAGAAAAAGTAGAAACAACTCCCCTCTGAGGTGGCGTCTTCTGCTTCTTCAGCTCCTGCCTCCTGACACATGTCAATGTGGAGCCACCCTGAGGTGGTGCCACATGTCAATCTCTCCTTTCCTCTAGAAAAAGTAGAAATTTAAATTTTAAACTCTCTCTGAGGTGGCACCATCTGAAGAACCTCCTCCAGCAAGCTAACACTTGTCAGGTATAGAACCATCCTGGACTGCCACATGTCCAGATCTCCTTTCATCAGAAAAAGTAGAATTCAAACTCCTCTGAGGTGGCACCTTCTGAGCCCACTGCCCTGTTCTTTTGACACGTGTCAAGAGCCACTCTAATGTGGCGCCACATGGCATGCTCCTACTGCTTCTAGATTCAAATCTCAAACTCCCTTTTGAGGTGGCGTCATTCCAGAGCTCCCACTTGGCTTCATTTTTTAATTTTATTTTATTTAAAATAAAAGTAGCCCACCATGAGGTGGTGCCACATGAGGGCTCCCTGCAAAAAGGCAAATTTTGAATTTCAAACCCCAGAAAGCACCCTCTGAGGTGGCGCCATTTGGGAGCCTCCTGCAGAGAAAATCAAGCAAGCTTTTTGAAAAATTCCAAATTCCCTTGCTGAGGTGTCTCACCCACAAAATTCTCATTTTTTATTTTCTCAAAAATCCAAGTGGCACCCTCTGAGATGGCGCCACATGGAGGGCTCAGATTAAGCCTCTTTGAATTTCAAAATTTTCCAAAAATTCTATAAATACAAGGCCCCACGCCCAGCCTAGGGGAGCTCCTTTTTAAACTTTGAAATTCAACCTAGATTTTCTTCAGAACACGATTTTGAACTTTGGAATTCACGCCCCTTTTTGAGCTCAGTGGAGAAGGTGCAGTGAAGCACCAACCTTGTCCGTGCCGTGGCCAATTTGATCTAAGCGTGGGTCAATCTTCGTGAACCATCTGAAGCCCGGATCGAAGGACAAAAGAGGCCATTGGTAGCCATCCCTTTCGAGAGTTTCAAAGCTGCATAACAATGCAAGGTGCACCTCCTTTCCTCTTGATTTCATAACATCATAATTTGATTCGTGTTGTCGCTTGAAGAAAGAGCTCATCCGAGGGATGGATTGAGCTATTCTCACAAAACGACGTATATTAAAAAAATATAATTATGCTTCCTTGATGATTTTAGTATTCATGCATTTAGCTAAATTTAATTTGTATTTTATTTCGTTAATTTAGCATGTTTTATAAGTTAATTAGGTTTAGTTTGGTATTTATTTCAATTATGCTCAGTTTCAGTAACTCTCTGTTTTTGTCAGTCAGTCCAAACATCATTTCATGTATTTAATTTTTGTTAAAAAATCCAAAAAAATCATGGAATGCGCCTTTAGATGTCCTTAGAAATGTGCCAAAAATTCGGAAGCATTTAAATTTGTTTACCATGGTAAACATTCAAAATGGTAAGTCGGGTTTTGTTACCCGGGATGCGTTTTAAAAACTCAATTCTGACTTATAAAATCGATATATCTCTTGTGGGAGGTCCGATTTTCAATCTGAAAGCTGTTATGAACTCAAGATAATGTCTAGTTTTTAACATGATTTTCTCAGATTTTGTCTGATTTTGTTTGATGTCTGACAAAAATCCGAGAGTTTGGGACACATGTCAGAGCTTGATTTGAGACTCTGAGATCTTGGATCGACTTAAGGAGATGGTTTCTCTTTGGGTATTGCTCCAAATCCAAATCTATAAAAAATGAATGTTATGTTAGAGATGTGCTCTGTTTGCATCTAAAAGCTTCTGATTTTTAGAACAGTTTTAAGCTCTGTTTCGGATTTTTCTTGTCAGTCCTCTGTTTTGTCACATTTGTCTATTATGTTGCTTCAGGCATGAAAAGTTGTATTTTAATCCATGTTTATGTTGATCAAATGCAGAAGTCATAAACATGAAAGTTGTCCCTGTATGTGTCGTGAGTAGCTCAGTTAAATATCAAAAATTTCCATGGCTGTTTTCTATTTTGTTTAGCATTTTTATATTAGATTAGGTCGATTTTACCTCTGACAGAACCAAATGCTTGTTACTGAACTCACCGTAGTTCAAATCCCGAGGCTGTAAAAACCAAAAATGTTCAATTTTGGGTCCTTTAGCAGTCTACAAAATATCAGAGGTTTTTATGGTGTAATTGTTGCATTATCATATTAAGCATTGTATTTGGTTCGGGTCCATACGCGAAATTCGTCCATTTTAGGATTTTCTTTAAATTTTAGTCTCTAAACCATGTCATTTCATGAGTTTTAGCATTCTAGGCTGTTTGTCATGATAGGTAGATGCTCCATACCGAATTTGACAGCATTTGGAATTCATTTGAGGCTCAGTTTAGCCATATCATCAAAACAGGGCCTCGTGGGACCCGAATCCAAGCAAAAAACAAGCGAAATTCGTTATTTTGGATAAATTGCAAAATGTCAAATTCTGATTTTACAGTCTTAATGTGTTTAGCAGCATGTCATCATGCCTCATACTGCATTTCACCATCATTTGTTTCAGTTCGAATTTCAAAATCTCAATTTTTACCAAAATTTTCTTCAAAAACCCTGATTTTAAAGATATAACTTTAATATTAGGGGTATTTTGGTCATTTTGACCCCAATTTAGAATTTTAAACTATTTTCTACTGAATTTCTTGCATTTTTATCATTTCAAATATCAAGTAAGCATGAGAATAGAGTTTATATCCAATTAAGTCCAATAATTTTATAATATTATTGGAAATCTTGGAAAAACTCACATATTTGAGCTAACTTTGTTTCAAGTTTGGCAGGGACATTCAAAAGAAGGAACTGAAGTCTGCAATCTCTTTTATTTCATTTATTTAGTGATGTAATAATGTAAATTTTGAAATAAGAGATTTAATTTTCTGCTTAGACTAGGATGCATATCATATAGTTTGAATTTATGCAATATCCTGTTTATGTGATTCATGCATTTTATTTCAAAAGCACTATGGATGTACACGAATGGCACGTACACCAACTCTTAGGGAGTTGATGAACTCGGTGGAATCCATATTTACGGCCCTAGTCGGAATATGGACGAGACCCAGATCCATCATCTTTCTACCAGTCACATTGAGCCTACACTTTTAGGCTATCTTAAAATGCACATCATATTTCTAATATTTTCAAAGTATTGTCCATTAAATCGATTAAACTCTGAACATATTCATGGCCACAGTCAGAATATGTGAAGGATTTATTTTGACTTAATACACATTTTTCAAACAAATTCCTTAGAAAATCTTTTCAAAGTGCATTCATTCAATCATATCATTTGCATCATGAAATCATTGATTTTCTCATGATTTTCTTAAGAAAATTTCATTCTCAAGAAATCAATTTCTCAAGAAACTCTGAGAATTTTTCAAAATTGGTTTTCCCAAGTCAAGTTTTTTCACAGTTTTCCATGGAAAAGATTATCTTCTCAAGATTTTCAAAAGAAGTCTCTCACCTTTCTCAAAGATGAAAATCAATTTCCAAGGGTTTTGAAGGCTAAGATTCTCAGAATTTCAGTTTCCCGAGTTTCAATTTTCCTTCCCCAAAGAATTTTCCAATGAATTTCAATCATTTTCCAAAGAAAGCTTTCAAAACTTGAAGCTTTTCCTAACAAGCATTTTTCCTTCAAATGTTGACCTTTTTCTCAAGAATTCTTTCCATTTTCTCAGGATTTCCATCATTTTCCTAAGAAAATTCTCAAAGTTCGAGTTTTCCTGAGAAATGTTTCCCTTTTCAAGTGTTCATCTTTTCTCAAGAATTCTTACCGTTTTCTCGAGATTCTCAAGATTTTCCAAATCTTTATGAACTTTCTCGTGACTTCAAAACCCCTTTCATCTGAGTTTCCTAAGAAATTGACTTTCACCTTTTCCCTGAGAAATATCTTTCAACTCCAAATATTTTTCAAGCATACATCATGTTTTTCCTACTTCCATTTTCCAAAATCTCATAGCACATGCCTGAATTCCCTGTGCATTTAGGATAGAACACGATTTTGATGATTTAACTAAGTCAAGCACAATTTTGGTCATTGGTTCGATTACCCCTGTTAAAGGCGGCAAGAACGGTTGAACCTCGTACCGACAGGTCGAGCCCCATCCCATGGATTTTCCCGTAATTTTCAAAACGGAGGCGAGTATTTCAAAACAAATTTCCAAAATCCGGTCAAGTTTGAATCGCGAAAACAATTTCCTCTCTCTTCCGCAAGGAAGGGAAGACGGAAAAAATTTTGCGACGATAACAGGTTTGGCGACCGTGATGGGACCTGTCCTTGTCTGACTTAAATTGTGCTTGACTTAGTTCAATTATCGAAATTATGTTCACAAAATGTCAGCTTTTTTACTTTTGATATCATGCGAACCTAGGAGCCTAGATTCTGACCTAGTTGACATTGACTGCATATAACTTAGGCATGTTTTGGTAGGACCAAATTGAGGAGATACTTTCATGTTCACATAGACTTAGGTCTAAATAAAACTCTCCTTAATTTAGGATCTGAATGCAAACAATGTATGCTCCTTCAAAGTTTTCAAAATCTATCTCTCTAGGATTTAGAGCCCTCTATTTCTTGCATGTGATCATTTTTCAAAATCTCCATTACCTATCATTACCCGGTCTTCACGTTGCTGGGCTCTCTTCCAGAACCCTAGTTCGGAACAGAGCCTCACAACTGGGTCAACTATTTGGGTTAACACCCCCTACCATGTACCGCGGGCCACAGTCCGAAGTATATCGGTAGGTGCTCAAGGATGTTAGAAAACCTTACCTTAGAACCGGAGTTGAGATTATATGCCACGTACCTCGGATTTTGGTTCGGGTATATCGACATAACTAGATTGGACAAAGATGATCTGAACCTAGAGTTGGGATTAGGGTCCTACAGCAGTTTTCAAAATGATGCATCTAGAGTCAGCCTTTTAGGAAGTGCTGAATGTGCAAAAATGTTTGTGCAGGATGTGAGTTTGTATGCTACTTTTATTTCCCTCATATTTTCTCAAAAATATTTTCAAATATCCATATTCTCATCTTTTCCTTTTATTTTCTCAAACCCTGGATGATTTTCCCAAATATCCAATTTCTTTCAAAACTCCAGGTGATTTTCTATTCTTCCGTTCTACTGGATCTCAAATTTCCAGCTGCATTTTATCTTGCCTGCAAATTTTTTCAAAATCATATATTTTCTCTCCTTGGATTTCAATCCTTTTGTCTATTTGCAAAATTCTTCATCTTATTTTCCTCGTGAATACCTTGATTTTTTGCGGTGGAAATTGTTTACCCACTTGCCTTCTCCTTATTCTAAATCAGTTTGCGAATTGTTTTCCAAGAGATATCTCTTTCCTTCAAAATGGTGTTTTTCCTCGTGGTTGACGACCTCGCCTAGGTAACAAGGCACATTCTCTGTTGTTATTTCTCTTACAAAGAATGACAACATAATTGTCGTGATTTCAGCGGCGACTCCATCCCTAGTAATGGGATATTCTTCCAATTGTTTACCATATCGTCAATAATCATTTTCCTCCCAATCCAAAATTCCCTCAGAGTCTAATCAAGACTTTATCTTGCAGAGAGCATCCACAACATTTGATGGTTCGAACAAGGTCAGGAAGAAGAACCACATCACCACAGTACTCCTCAGCCTCAGAAGAAGAGATGGGCTCCCCGCGACCCGTCAGAAGTCAAGAACAGCAGCAAGAGGACGATGGCATAGATCCTCAGATGTACGCGATGTTTCAGAAAATGATGAAGAGAATGATGAGTGAGCAGGCTGGCACCAACTCAGACAAAAATCCATTCAGTCAGAAAATTAGAGATTGTGTGGCCAATAAATCAACCAAGGAGCATGTTCAAGATACTTCGGACGAAGAAGAATCAGCAGATGATACCGAGGAAGAATGCGAGATCATTCATGGAGCAACTCGCAAAACAAAGGGCCAAGCAATAGAAAAACCGCTTCAAGCACAGTTAAAAGAAATGGCCAAGATAGTCAAAGATCTACAGATTCAGGATAAAGGCAAGAAAGTCTTCACTAGCGAGGACTTCTATGATGGCCTCGAAGGGGATGAAGATCTAGAGAACCTTCCTCGCAAGTTCATCAAATTCGATGGTTCTGGTGATCCCAAAGCCCACCTCGCCATGTTCTTCGCCGAATGCTCTAAATTCAAGAGAGACAATAGGGCCCTATTTCTCTGTTTTCCTCGTAGCCTAGAAGGCACTGCCGCCAAGTGGTACTCTGAGCATATCAATCCAATCGAGCTGCGAGAATTCGATAAGGTGGTCAACCTATTCATTGAGCGATTTCTGTTCAATACTGAAGCGCTCCCAACATTGAGCCATCTCTGCAATCTAAGGCAGAATGAAAATGAAAAGGCAAGGGACTTCATTCGCAGATGGAGAGAGACCTGCAACAAAATGAGGGATCCTATATAAGAGAGGCATGCTTTATCGCTGATCCTGAACAACTTCTCACAACCTTTGAGAAGTCTTATCTCCACCTCGCCTTCCAAGTCTTTCATAGAGCTTACTGAACGAGCAGAGTGGCTCGAGATGGGGTTGGAGAACGGTGTCTATGATGGTATCACCCTCGTCAAGAACAATCTAGATCCAAAGAAAAAGGCAAATTTTACCTCCTCCGCCAACATCAGCTGCAATGATAACAAAAGTAGTAAGGGCAACCATGCGGATCGAGAGGAAAGACAGAATAGCAAGCTATCTCAGCCCAACTTTCCACAAAAGGAAAAGATAAAGCGTGAAGGTTGGAGTAATGATCATGTGTTCACTCCTCTCAAACAAACACTCGAAGAAGCCCTTGAATTCATGCTGACTAAGGGATTAGTGAAGCTCCCAAAGGCCACAACTCCTCCCACCATCATGGGAAGATTCAAGAATCAGTTTTGCAAATTCCATCGGGCAATGGAGCATGACATTGATCATTGTTTTGTCTTCAAAAATATTGTTCAGGATTGCATTGACAAGAGCCTTCTTGCTGAAGATGAAGAAGAAGACGAGCTGGCCATTCTAACCAAGCCCTTACCAAATCATTCAGAAAGTTGATGAGGCCAAATTTTCCTGCTTTCTTCCTTTCATTTTTCCAAGCACCTCGTAGGGGCAAGTCCGCCCAGTTTTGCAACCTTTTGGTCGAGTGCTTATAAATATGCAGTCTTTTTGTTATCAATTTTGCTTATCAATAAAATGTCAATTTTCTTCATCCAATACTTCTTTCTTTTGCCCCATTAGGGCACCTGTTTTCGTTTTAAAGAATCTTCTTTGCCCATTCTTTTCAAGATGAGGGGCAATCCCAACATCATTCATGAGAGAAATGAAATTACCTATGAGGGTTTTTCAAAAATCGTGAAATTTTTGAAAATTTTCTACAAACATCTTCGTTATGATCACCCAAAAATTTAATATTTCAGTCCAATCTTTTTCAACCATCGCGGTGATCTTCTTTTCTTAAATTGGTTTCGAACCATTATCTTTAAAATCAACCCTTGTATTGATTTTCTTTCCAAAATTATTGTTAAACCAATTCGTTTTCAAAATAAACCCTCATGACGATCTCTCTTCAAAATCAACCCTCGTGTTGATTCCCCTTTCAAAGATCAGCTCTCACGCTGATCATTCTTCAAAATCAACCTTGCAGTTGATTTTCTTCCCCAAAATGACTTCTCACTTTCAAAATAACATTCTCCTTTTACTTTAAAGATCCCATGTTCTAGCACTTTCTTCATTTCAAAGGGATAATATAATTTTGTTTCCTTTCCTCGATTTTTAAGCATCAATAAAATTTGCCAATAGTTTGGCACCATTTTATTTGCATCTCTTTCCTTTTCACAAATATGTCTCTTGTGAGAAATGACCTTGAGGATATCTCTCAATCAAGAATCCTGTCACCTTATTCCTCGATTATCCTTCTTTGTATTCAAAATTTTCCTTCCTAGTTACACTGGGGCATTTTTTTTTGAAAAATCTATCTTTACCTCAAAACATTCTGTATGCAGGCAGGATAAACCATTCTCTCATTTTGCATGTATATGCATCCATTTGCATTAATTTTGCATTCATTTACATTTCATGTGCATTTGCATTTCATTTTGCATTAATTCTGCATCCATTTTTTTCCCCTTCAGGTTAAGGGATAAACCTGAATCATTTTCCATGATTTTCCAATTTCTATTCATATCCCCGTTCAGGATAAGGGGTTAATCCTGAAAATCAGACCACATACATCTAAATATGATGGTCTTTTTCATTGCAAGTCAAATAATCCAGTCCTCGAACTGGCCATTCTCAAAACTTTCAATCCCAGCTCTTGCACTATCAATTTTCAAAAATTCAATCTTCTGATTAAGGATTTTCCTTTAAGATTCGAGCCCTGACTCGAACTTTCCAGCTTTCCTTTGAAGATTTGAGTTTTAACTCAAAGTCTTCTTTCCTTCAAAATCTGTACTTCCCAGTTTTCCTTTGAGATTCGAGCCCTGACTCGAACTTTCCAACTTTCCTTTGAATATCTGAGTTTCGACTCAAAAATCTGAATTGGCCTAGTTTTTCCTTTGAAGATTTGGGTTTTGACCTGAACTTTATCTCTTTAGAAACCAAACTTCCTAGCTTTCCTTCGAAGGCTCGAGTTTTGACTCGAATTTTCCAGCTCTCCCTGTAAAACCTGAGTCATGATTCGGATGGTCTTTCAAAACCAACTTTTGAGTTAGGCTTACCTTCAAAATCCAGCCTTATGCCAGGACTTACCTTCGAAATTGAGTACCATCGTCATGGATGTGTCGACTCGGATATCAAGCGATCTCTTTTACTAAGGATTTCAAAGAACACTTTGTCAATTTGTCAATCAATTACCTGTTGATTTCAGAATTTTATTGCATAAATTTTTACCTCAGTTTACCTTCAGTATTACTTCCAAAAGGCAAAGCTTTTGTGAAGAAGGATTCAAAATCCAAATTCTTTCTATTGGCCAACCAAAAGGATGAAGGATAAATCCTCGATATGGCCAGAAAAGAAGATTCAATGTTTTTGCAAAGCCATAGATGATTGATATTGATCGCAGTCAATGGCACATTTTTAAAGACCATTCTTGTGAAAATGAGGCAGTGGAAATATCCTGAGTACTAGAAAAAGAGAGAATTCATCCAAGCACTGTCTCGTTAAAATCACCTAAGCTGCAATTAAATATCCGCAAAAGGTATCTCTCACTTGTCGTCAAGATAAAGGCAAATTAAGCGAGTAGACCCCCGGGGCCAAAGAAGATTTGAAACATCTCCAAGATGACGGAGTTTGTGATGGATCCTTTCAAGGAAAGTCCAAAGCACTGCCGAGATGAAGGCAGATGCGATGAACCTCCCGACAATCCCTAAAAGATATTTAATTTCCGCTATTACCCAAAGATCTCCAAGCTAATAAGCCAATATCATCAACATGACCCCGGAGGCAAAGAAGCATCGAAACATCTCCAAGTTGACGGAGTTTGTGACGTACCTTTTTCAAAAAGAAAGAAAGAGAGGAAAAAGAAAGAGAAAAAAAGTCAGAACATCTCCAAAAGGAAGGAGAATGTAGCAAAAACCCAAAAGAGTGCAGAAAGATTATTATGAGAGAAGCTCCCAGGATATCAAACTGCCAAATCTATCAAGAATCCTCTTCAATCTTGTGAAATTCTATTATCAATATTCTCTCATCAATTGCTTTCATAATATCAAATTCTCTTTCCTGTTCATATCAAGGAAACTGATAGCTTCATTTCTAGCTCACCTAAGCTCGCAATGAGCAGACCATGTTCATTTCTGACCATTCCTGCCAAAATTGGATTATTTCTTTATAAATGAGCTCATTTCTCACTCAAATCCAAGCCAATTGTCTTTGAGTTAGTCATTCTCAGTCAATCCTATTCCCTTGAGTCTATCTTGAGCTCACCAGAAGTTCAAGTGCTCAAGTTTCAGTTCAAATCCACTTTCAAGTGTCTAGGAACTCATTTTAGCCCATTTTAGCTCTTTCAGCTGAAATTGAGCTGAGTTTAGCCAGTTGAGCTAGTGTTTGAGCTTCAATTTTTTTTCATCTCAGTATTACTGATCTTTGTTCCAGCTTAAACCCAGCTCTACTCCCGTAATTCACTTCATTCTAGTGACCATTTCTCTAAAAATGACAACTTTTCTTGACAATTTAGTCTGGGAGTTTAGTTAAGTCAGTGTCTTGTCAGTTCATTTGAGTTCTGAATCCCAAAAACCCAACTCAATCTAGTTCATTTCAATTCAAATTACATCAAACCCTAATTTTCAGTATCACTCTGGCCCGATAGAGACCAAAAACTATTTCTTGAACTATTTTGCCCATTTTTGTCAATTTTACCACTTTCTGAACTGGTACAACTGTCAATCAAGGTTTATGTTATCATCGCAAAATTTTACTTTTGCAAGTCAAACTGACCTTTGAAAAAGATTTTGAAAATAACTCGCCTCCGTTTTTAAAATGCGGGAGAATTCCAAGGAATGGGACTCGCCTGTCGGTACGAGGTTCAATTGTTCCTAGCACCTTTACCAGGGGTAATTGAACCAAGGATCAAAAGTGTGCTTAGCTTTGCTCAACTTGTCTAAATCATGTTCTATTTCCTAAATGCACAAAGAATCAGGCATGTGCTATGAATTTTCTGAAAATGCAGATTTGAAAACATGATGTTTGCTTCTGAGATTTGAAATACTTGGAAAATTCTTGGAAAAGATGTCACTTGGAAAATCGTGAATCATGGTGAAAGAATATTTCTGAGGAAAATGAAAATCGATTTTTGAAGAATCCAAGTGTTTTGTGAAAATGGATTTATGAGAAATTTCACGTAACTTTGGAAAACTTGATTTTTCTAAATTTAAACTTTGAAATTGAATATATAACTTGAAAATTTGAATTTTAAACTTTGAAAAACACTTGAAATACCATTTGAAAGCTTAGAGTTTTGAGAAAATCAATTTCTGAGTAAGACTTAGAAAATTTTGAGAAAATTGATTTCTTTGAATTGGAATTGGGATTTGCAAATTGAATGAAGTGAATGAATATGGATTTGAAAGATATTTCTTTGAGGAATTGAGAAAATCCTTTTGAGTTTTAAGAAATGTAGTGCATTTTGAAGTTAGCCTAAGAGTGTAGGCTGAATGTGGCTAATACGAAGATCACAAATCTGGGTCTCATTCATATTCTGACTATGGCCATAAATACGAATTACACCGAGTTTGTCAACTCCCTAAGAGCTAGTGCACGTGTCATTCGTGTAGACCATGGTGGATTTATAAAAAAATATGCATGAATGATGCATTCATTATATATTAAAATTTGCAGAATTAAACTATATGCAATGCAAATCCTAATCTAAACAGGAATTGAAATTCTTATTCCAAATTTAATTACAATTTACATCACTAATTGAATTTAAATACAGAAAAATAAAGTCTTCAATATTCTTGCAAAACTAGAAAACTTGTTAGTGAAGATATGTTGGCTTTTCTAGATTTATCCAGTAATATCTGGAAATTATTGGATTTCTCTAGATATAAGCCTTTTTTATATGATTTTATGAGATAAACATAATGAAATATGAAATAAAATTGAATAAATAATAAATACAAATAACTTTGAAATTCGAAATTTGAGAAAAAGGGACAAAAATACCCCTGGAAACAAGACTATGGCCTTGAAATTAGGGTTTTCAGAAAGATATTTTATAAAATACAACTTTTGAAATTCAAATGAGGATAAATCAAGCCAAAGATGATGTTATATGATATAAAATGAGAAAAACTAAGTTAGGGATTTCGAAATTGAGGTCAAATAACCAAAATGCCCCTGATAGCAAGACTATGGCCTTGAAATCAGGGTTTTTTAGAAAATATTTTGATAAAAACTTTGGGTTTAGGGTTTAAATGAAATCAAATGACAGCCAAATTGACCATGAAGTGTCCTAATATGATCCTAAACATGAACAAACTCTAAAAACATGAACCTATACATGAAAATTAAGAAATATCATGAAAATCATGATTTTGGCAGTGTTTTGGGATCCTGCGGGTACCCTGTTTCACAATTTGATTGATTCAAGCACCAAACGATATCCAAAATTCATAAAAATCGTCATGTGTAATCCTTGTAACCCTAGAATTGAATGAAATATTCAATTTTGACAAAAATTTCAATTCGGAATTTGCATAAAACCCTAAAATTTACTATTTTTGCCCATGGATATGTACCCTTTTCAGTGTTAGACCCGAATAAGAGGCAAAACACCATGAAAATTACTGAAATTTTACAGAGGTAAATTAGACAAAAAACAGAGAGTCTCCCTTTTACAGATTGGAAAAATCATCTTTGGTGAGGGAGATATTCTTCCGGCAATCTGGACTTAAATATAACGAATATAAAAATTGATTAAAATAGGTACTTCCGGTTGAAAATATATAAATAAATAGCAGGCTTCATGAAAAATTTATGTAATTTTAGCAGTAAAACTTAGACAGATAAATAATGAACTTCCTTTTTTACAGATCATGAATCGGATCTACGGTTAAAGATCTATGATCAGTATAAGTCGGATTAAAGTTTTAATAAATAATAACGAGTTTTAAAACATGGATCCGACTTTTTGACAAAGGAAAACTATCAAACAAAAACAAAAAATTATGAAAAATTTACAATAACTAGCCTACATCAACACGAAGCCACTGCACCTTACGGATCTTGAATCAGATATTGAATGAAAGAAATAACGCAATTGCAAGTTACCTATGAATTTCAATAGCGATTTTAACGATTGAAAATCACGGTTCAATCTTTTATTTTTCTGACAGAGTTCTCAAATCCCAAAACATCTTATTTTTTTACAGAATCTTACTGACATATCCGTGTATCACATATAAAAAAATCAAAAAATTTTAATGAAGATTTTAATATGAACTAACATACTTTTTAACAATCTAAGATTAAAATATACAGAAATCTAAGAAACCCTAAAAAAACATGATTTAATCAATGAAAACAAAAAAAAACAATTGAATAGTAAAATAAAATCTATTTTAATGTTGTAGTACATGAAATAAACGTTAATATGATTATAAAAAATAAAAAGTACAGGGAATCCACGGTTGGAATTGATTTTTCCTTTGAAAGTGCGGATTTAACCCATTTAACGGGTAAATCACGTATCTCATTGGTTAAGAACACAAAAAACATATTTCTAAACGATCATAATGGATTAGAATCATTGGAAAAATAGTAAAACAGGGTTAGATCATCTTCTTGGACCAACCTTGAGGTTCTTGATGGTGATTCCATGGTTTAATCCATGAAAGGGAAGGCGCCAATGGTGGAATTCATGTTAAATCATGGAAAAGTATTAAATAAAACATAAACGTTTATGAAAATTTTTACCTTAAGGTTGCAGCTGCAATGGAGGAAGGAGGAAGGGATGGAGAGGAGAGAAAAGCTCCAAGAAATCAAAAGGAGAGAGATAGGGGGGTCGACCCCCCTATGAGCTTTTAGAAAAAAAAATTAGGTTTAAAATCAAGAGTTTTGAAAAAGTTGGATTCTAAAGGGCGGGGGCGATTTTTCCTAATTGGTTTGGGTTTCCAAACTTTCCTAATTAGGTCCTAATTAGCCTAAGACTCCTAATTAGACCTCTAGTTTACCTAAAGACCCCAAATGTGGCGCCACTTAGTGTTGGCCCACATTGGGTTTTTAAAGTTTTTAATTCAAAACTTTAAAAAACAAGTGGTTAAAAATCCAAACAAAATGGGTTTTTCAAAATTGTTTTTAACTCTTATAAACCTCTAATCTGACTAAGACACTGACTAAACCTAGTCTAAACCTGACCTCCTCAAATGTGGCACCATTTCGAGTGGGCCCCACTTGAGTTTTTCAAAAACAAAAAAAAAGATTTTAAAACTTGAAATTGAGAGGTTTTTCAAAAGATATTCCAAAGTAGCCTTGAGATTGAAGATTTTGAGATGACACAGAGTTCTGACTGGGTCAGAACTCCTCTAGATATGGCGCCAACTGAGTGGGCCCCATATCAGAGTTTTGAAAATTTGAAATAAATACTGAAAATGGCTTTAAAAAGGGGTTAAAATCAATAAATGAAATTCAAAGTTTTTGAAAATAGAGTTCTAAGCGAACTAAAACTCTAGACCAGAGTTCTGAACCAATTAGGACTCTGAGATTTTGGATTTTAAAAGCCAAATAAAGGGCGGTTTTGAAAGATTTTATCAGAACTGGTAAAAACAAGTTGAAAAATGCAGTCAGGGTTAGAGTCCTAACTAAACTAAAACTCTGAAATAGAGTCCTGAATCAACCAGGACTTTACAAAATGACTTAATTTTTAAAAAATAAATGAAAATGAATGAAAATGGAAGTAAAAACAGACTTAAGAACAGACTCCTAACTGGATTAGGACTCTGGGACAGAGTCTTGATCGGACTGAAACTCTAGATTTTTTTTAGTATTTTCTGAAAAAGATGAAAGAACTTGTGAAAATAGTGAAAACAATAACAAATATTGAAATCAAAACAAAGTCCTGATCCAACTGGGACTCTGGGGACAGTGTCCAGATTGGACTAGGACTCTCAGAATTTTGGATTTTCTAAGAAAACCAATGAAAGAATTTTGAAAAACAAATGAAAACAAGATAGAATTGAAGTTTGGTTTAGAGTCCTGATCTGATTAGGACTCTGAAGAAGATTCCTAATTCGACTAGAACTTTGAAAAAAAATGTGTTTTTGAGAAACAAATGATGAGATTTAAAAAAAGCTTTTGAAAATCAGTGAAAATGAAGTGAGAAAACAAACTTTGGATAGAGTCCTGATTCGATCAGGACTCTAGGACAGAGTCCTGATTCGATCAGGACTCTAGGACAGAGTCCTGATTCGATCGAGACTCTGGGATAAAATCCCAAAATTTTGAAATCCCATAATAAAGGTATAACAATTTTGATTCCTGAAGAGATGAATAGAAGGATTTTTGAAAGATTCTCTCAAAATTGACATCAGGGTCAGAGTCCTGATCCAACTGGGACTCTTCAAACAGAGTCCTGGTTCAACTAAAACTCTGAGTTTTTAACTTCTTTTTGCAAGATTTTGAAAGATTTGATTAAAAACAAGTAAGAATAACGATGAAAGATAGAGTCCTGATTCAATTAGGACTCTGAGAAAGAGTCCTAATTCGACTGGGACTCTAGAATTTTGGCCAAAAACAAAGGATTTTGATAGGTTTTTTCAAAAACAAGTAAAAAAGGTAGTAAAAGGTAGAGTTCTGACCCGACTAGAACTCTGGAAAAAGAGTCTTGATCCAACTAGGATTCTGAAAAAAGAGTCCTGATTGGACCGGGATTCTGAAATTTTGGCCAAAATAACAAGAATGGGCAAGGGATATGACTACAACTGGTTTAAAATCAGAATGGAGTTTTGAAAAGGTTTAAAAAGATGAAAATACAAAGTCCTGATTCGACTAGGACTCTAAACTTTTTGAGATTTTTGATAAATAAAGGAATCCAGAAGCGACACCACTTACATGGGTCTCATCTGAGAATTGAAATCAATTGAAATTGAGTTTAAAATGAATCCAGATTATTTTCTAAGAAAAACACTTCAAAATATAAGATCCTGGGGGTTAGCGAATGACAAAAATGTCGATTCAAAAACCCAGGTTTTGAAATTGACTTTAAAAAAAAAGTTTTAAAAGCTCGAATCTGGATTTAATATTTTGAAAACAGGAATTCTGGATCTCGATAATGAGATGAAATGACATGCAATACAATGAAATGATATGCCAAATGCATGCAGTGACTTGCAGTGACACTTGAAATGTAAACACTAGATGAGGGTAAAAATTTGGGGTGTTTACAGATGCCCCTCTTTGCTACTAAGCTGGTTGAAGACCGAGCTTAGTGGCAAAGAAAAACACACCAAATTTGGATTATAAAAATGCTCCAGTTAGGAGAATCTGACCGAGTATGACAAAATTGGTGAGGACGGTAATGACAGATATGGAATGGAGAATAAAGAAGAAGATTCACCTCATCGAAATGAGGCTCAGACTTAGCCCTTAACCTGGATGGGACAAAAGATACCTCATAGAAGAACGAGATTCAGGCTTAACCCTTAACCTGAAAGGGGATGATACCTCATGGAAAAACGAGATTCAGGCTTAACCCTTAACCTAAAAGGAGACGATACCTCATGAAAAAATGAGGCTCAGGCTTAACCCTTAACCTGAAAAGGGACAATACCTCATGGAAAAATGAGGCTCAGGCTTAACCCTTAACCTAAAAAGGGACAATACCTCATGGAAAAATGAGGCTCAGGCTTAACCCTTAACCTGAAGGGGAACGATACCTCGTGGAAAAACGAGGCTCAGGCTTAACCCTTAACCTGAAAGAGGACGATACCTCATGGAAAAATGAGGCTCAGGCTTAACCCTTAACCTGAAAGGGGACAATACCTCGTGAAAAAATGAGGCTCAGACTTAACCCTTAACCTGAAAGGGGACAATACCTCATGGAAAAATGAGGCTCAGGCTTAACCCTTAACCTGAAAGGGGACGATAAACAGAATCCTCAAATGAAGAAACCATGATGGGACCTTCAAATTTTGCACAATAAATCCGAGAGGGGTTTGCAAAAGAAAGAACGGGGGTTCCCTAAAGCTTGAAAAGGGATTGATCTTGGACATCTCATTGCTGAGACTAAAAATGACTTTTAAGATAGATGACCTTTTGCAGAAAATTCAGGTTTAACCCTTAACCTGAACGGGAACTTTCTATGGTGGGACAGTGGGGAGCACAAGGAAGTGTGCGAATCTGAGATCCCAGGCACTCAAATCAAAACAAGAAGGGAAGGATCTTTGACAACTCCCATTATCCGATCCTAAAAGGGATAAAAACGCCTGGATATATCAAAATAGACATCAAGCTCTCACTTCATGTCAGGATAACTTGAAAAGATTGTCAATAAGATAAAAATTATAGTTGATTGAAAAATGATTGAAATGTAAGTATATTTATATGAAAAATATTCCTTCTTTTCTACCTGAAGTATTACCTCCAACTGGACTTAACTTTGTAGAATCAAGATTCGAATTCAAATTGCTTGCCATTGACTTTCTTTCAAGGAGGCTATCAATTTCCTTGATATGAACGGAAAAGAAAATATTCTTGATATTGTGAAAGCAATTGGTGAAAGGATATTGATAGAAGAATGTCACAAAATTAAAGAAGATTCTTGGCAGATTCGGCAGTTTGATATCCTGGGATTCTTTTCTTAGAATGGTCTTTTTGCCTATACTTTTTTTTCGACAGAATTGGAGCTTTTGGTTTTTGGGGAGTTTATTACATCATCCTTCATTTTGGATATGTCCTGGATTCTCTCTCTCTCTCTCTTTGGAAGGGTACGTCACAAACTTGATCTTGGAGATGTTTCGATCATTCTTTGCCTCAGGGATTATGTTGACAATATTGGCTCATTGGCTGATGGTCTCTTGATGATAGCTGAAATTAAATATCTTTTAGGGTTTGTTGGGAGGCTCATCGCAGTCGCCTTCATCTTGACAGTGCTCTGAACTTTTCCTGGAAGGATCCGTCACAAACTCCTTCATCTCGAAGATGATCCAAATCTTCTTTGGCCCCGGGGGTCTAACTCGCATAATTCATCTTCATCTTGACGATAATTGAGAGATCTCTTTTGCAGATATTTAATTGCAACTTGGGTGATTGAGGAGATATGGAAATTGAATGGATTTTTTTGTATCACCCAAGATATTTCGACTGCTTTATCTTTACAAGAATGATCTTTAAAAATGTGCCAT
This sequence comes from Nuphar pumila, assembly GCF_984573655.1. Classification (NCBI taxonomy): domain Eukaryota; kingdom Viridiplantae; phylum Streptophyta; class Magnoliopsida; order Nymphaeales; family Nymphaeaceae; genus Nuphar; species Nuphar pumila. The sequence continues at coordinate 28,051,788 of NC_143259.1, read as the reverse complement.
TGACTGTGATCAATATCGATCACTTATGGCTTCGCAACAACGTTGAATTTTCTTTGCTGGCCATATCGAGGATCTATTCTTCATCCTTTTGGTTGGTCAATAGAAAAAATTTAGATTTTGAATCCTTCTTCGCAAAAGTTTCGCTCTTTTGAAAGTAATACTGAAGGTAACTTGAGGTAATTCTTTGTGCAATAAAAGGTTTTTTTGGAATCAACAACTATTTTTCATGATGAATTGGGAAAATATTCTTGGAATCCTTGGTGAAAGAAATCGCTTGAAGTTTAAACGACACATCCGCGGCTAGATTCTCCTCTCCTTTCCCCAAAGAAGAGACTCAGGCTTGACCCTTACCTAAACGGGTAACAAAAAAATACTCCTCTCTTCCTTGAAGAGGAGGTGTTTGCAAAATGAACTTTCAAAGAGAAATAAAGTTTTTGTCAAAACTCCCTATTTCTAGGTTTCTTTGATGGAAAGGGGGCCATTAACAAAGGTTGGAAGGATATCATAGAGGAGCAAGTCCATCACACTCTCCCTGGAAAAAGGGTCCTCGATGACGGGGGTGGCCTAACAAAAGACATTTAAGGTTACAAGGAGGACGAACTTCCGTCGAAACTCTCCTTGAAAAAAGGGTTCCTTGTGCAACAATAATGATTGTTTTGCAAATTGTTCGTGAAGTACGAGTCCCTTCAAACTCTTCTTAGAAAAAGGAGTTCAACGAACGAACAATAAAGACATGCAAAAAGAATGAGCTCCCTCGAACTCTCCCTGGAAAAAGGGTCCTTCGCAAGAGAAAAGATTGATAATTGGTTTTGAATTAATTGGCAGACCAATTCAACATAAACGTCGAATCTTGAAAGACTATGATTGCAGGATACGACTCGAAGGTCGGACAAATATGATCGACATTGATAGAATTTGATAACCCAAAGGTTTGCTTGGTAAAACGGATGACCAGAGGTCTGACAAAATTGGTGACCCAAAGGTCAGACTAACAGAATGGAATGACCCAAAGGTCCGATAAAGATTGTTTGGTTTGCAGATCTGAAGATTAACATTGAGTCTGAACCTCAATGTGAGATTTATGTTGCGACCAATATGAAGATTGAATTTTGACAAAGTACCAGTACGAGCACTGGATTTTAAAAAATTGCTTGTACGAGCATTGGATTTTAAAACATTACAAGTACGAGCATTGGATTTTTAAAAGATTACCAATACAAGCACTAGATTTTAAAAAGGTTATCAATTGATTGTGAAAGATTCTTCATCGAATTCTTCAATGTCTTTATTGCCTTAGCTGAAATGCAGTTGATTTACTTGTTCATCATCAAAACCTTGTTCTTGAAGTATCATGTACGGCTTCAGTGTCGTAACATGAAGATCTTTTGTTCGAAATTCAGAATTCATCATCATTTTTTGGCTCCTTATTATTTCCAAGGAAACGGTCAGACAGTGTGATCATCGCAAAATTTTTCCTCTCGTAATATTCTCTCTCTCTTCCTTCTCTTTTCCTTTTCAACCCCTTATTTCCTCCTTTTTTTTTGAAGGGAGGAGAATAAAGGACAGAAAGAAAGAGAGAAGAGAAAAGAAAGAAAGAAAGAGAGAAAAGATTTCGCGTGGTCTCACTTGACCTTTATTTGAAAACATTTAGAAAATTACTCGCCTCCGTTTTTGAAAATTATTGCGGGAAAATAGAGAGACGGGATTTGCTCGTCGGTACGAGGTTTGACCGTTCCTGGCGCCTTTACCAGGGGTAATCGAGCCAAGGATCGAATCTATGCCTTTTGCTTTGCCTAAATATAATCTAAGAATTTATTCTAACTCTAGAAGATCTAAATGCACAAAGAATCATACTTGTGCAATGCAAGGATGTATGCTCTTTTTGAAAGAGATTTTAAAAAAATTCCAAGTTGTTCTGAGATGAACTTGATAAGGGAGTGAAGAAATGTTGGAATCTAACTTTAGAACTTGAGATAGATCAGAGAAGTTCTAAGTCTTTGAAGTAAATTAGAGTTGAGAAAAATTGATTTGAAGCTTTTTGAAATGAAGGAAAGTGAAGTTTCAAAGTCAGAAATGAACTTTGAATTTGAACATGAATTTAAGAAAAGAAATGAATACTTGAGATGGAATTGAATTTAGATTTCTGAAGTTGGAAATTTGGAATGGATCTGAGAAATCCGGATGATATTTAAGAATAGAAATGGATTTAGATTAGATCCGAAAATGGAATTGAAATCTGGAATTTGGAATTGGATTCCGGATCCTAAGATGGGTTTTGGATCTGAAATCTAAGATCCAATGTGGAGTTGGACTCTGGATCCTAGAATGGATTTTGGATCTAAAATTTTGAATGGAATTGGATCCAAGAATTGGAATCCAAGATGGAATTTTGGATCTGAAAACTGAGATCCAAAGTAGAAGTTGGATTCTGGATCCTAAAATAGATTTTGGATCTGAAAGCTGAGATCCAAAAGTGAAATTGAGTTTTGGATCCTAAAATAGATTTGGATCAGAAGTCTGAGATCCAATGTAGAGTTGGAGTCTGGAACCTAAGATGGATTTGGATCTAAAGTCTGAGATCCAAGGTGAAAGTGGATTCTAGATCCTATAAGGAAATTGGATCTGAAGTCTAAGATCCAAAGTGAAATTGGAGTCTGGATCCTAAAGAGAAATTGGATCTGAAGTCTAAGATCCAAGTGAAATTGGAGTCTGGATCCTAAAGAGGGATTGGATCTGAAGTCTGAGATCCAATTTGAGTGTTGAATCCTGGATCCTAAAAATGGATTTGGAGTTAAATTCAGAAGATGAATCAAGAACTTTTAAATTGAACTTGAAATTTAGAATTTGAATATACAAACGAATTTTGAAGTCAATTTAGACCTTGAATTTTTGAATTTGGAATTTGAAATTTAGAAGATGAAGGGAATCTCAAAGTTAAATTGAACTTTGGATTTGATTTGGAGTTTTTGAATATAAATGAATTTGGAATTTCAAAGTTAAATTGAACTTTGAAATCTGATTTGAATTTGAATATAAAATGAGTTTGAAATCTCAAAGTTAGATTGAACTTTGAGATTTGAAAATGAAATAGAATTTTGAAAATTGAAAGAATGAATTGGATTTGATAAGGATTGAAGATAGATTTGAGGAAAATATTTACATTACTTGGATTTTTTGAAGAGAAAATTTCGGAAATATGATGCAATTCTATCCTAAATGATGAATGAATTTAAATTTTTGAAATTGGATTTTGAAAAGCTATTTCATTCTTTAAATGAATTTAAAATAAGATTGAAGATATAATACATCCTTGACTATGGTCATTGAATGTATTATATAATAATCTATATCTAAATTCAAGTAAAGAATAAAATACATTTTTGGTGCTTTTATAGAGTTTAAATTGAAATTAACTCTCAATATACCCTGACTATGGCCATTGGTATATATATTGAATTAATTTTAAATTAAACCCTGCTAAAAGAATTTTTTTTTTTAAGAAAATATGATGAAAAGACCCAGTGTGGATCCAATGTTATTCCATAAAAGATGAAAATCCTAAGTTTTGTTCACATCCTGACTATGGCCATTGATGCAAATCATCAACTTAGGATTAATCACCTCCTATTAGAATGGTGCACGTACCATTCGTGTTTCCCATTTGTGAATTTTCAGAAATAAAGGAAAATAATGAAACAAATGTTATTTACATGCTCATCCATTCTAATCTAAGACTGGAAATGTAGAATTTTCATTAATATCTAGCTTATTACAATATTGGAATTGAAAACATTGAAAATTTCTAATTTCCAGCTTTTCTCATGTTTCTGGAAGATAGAATTCGCACAAAAAGGAGATTTAAAATGTGGGTGTAAATGACTATTCAAAGTCTTACACAATGTTTTACTCATATTCGAATGAGAAAGGCATACGGCCTACCCTGCATTTGTTAGAAAATACACACACACACACACATATATATATATATATATATATATATATATATATATATATATATATATATATATATATAGATAGATAGATACATACATATATATGTATATATGTATATATATAGACAATGCTGTAGTTAAATGAACACCTACATGCAATGAGTGAAGGCAAGGGTCAGGATGGTCCAAGACGAACCATCGTGGGATGTAATAAACACAGCTACTTATGATGCAGATGACGGCTTACCAAATGAACTCTGTGGCATTCAATGATACACCTAGTTCTTGAACCTACCTGAGGATAGAGGCATTCATGGCTGAGCCTTCAGTGTGCTTGAAGTAATGATATATGACCCAGATTTGAACAGAGAGACATATTCTTAATGCTTTATGACTAGAATGCTTATCGGACAGGGGAAGGAAAATGTTAAAACACATGATAGCATTTGAGCCACTGTGCTGCAGGTAAATAACAATGGTGGATGTACAACCATATGACACACAAGAAGGTGCATCTGGTAGTAAGTGGTGGCTATTGGTTTAGTATTGGGCACTATTGTGTACACAGGAGAGTCACAGCAGGGTTAAGCACTGCTAAAGGTGCCAAAATAGAAATCACATCAGTATTTAGCATGGCTGTGGACATATGAGAATCATAACAGTGCTAAACGTTGTTATAGATACCCTGAAATAACAGCCACAACAAGGTTGGGCCCTGGTATAGGCAACCGAGGGCTATAGCAGTGCTTGTCACTGCTATAAATGCTAAGGTGAAAGCCACAACAAGCACTGTTGTAAGCCTGTGAATGTTACATCGACTAGGACAACAAGAGAAAAGAGAAAAAAAAGGGCAAAAACTGTGAATGTCAGATGACAGCATGAATGTGAAAAATGAAGATGCTTGTCAAATGTATAGGTACAGAAAATGAAAAGGTTTCACAATAAAATTAGGAAATTCCACAGTGGAATCTGGTTACAAAATTAACAATCATATACGTGAGAATATCTATTGAAGCAAAAGCATCAATAATGCAGGTGGAAGCAATGATGTGGCGAGTCCAAGCAAATCTTATAACAGATATCAGTCTTATTTTGCAGTAAAACCAACATCTTCTAAGCAAATCATGGGAAAATTTAAGCAAAGTTTTACAGCAATTTCACAACAGGAATTCATATTAAGTCAAGCAATTGATAAAAGATGGATGCTGGAAGGGAAGTTTCAAACCTGCTGTAGGCCGATACTGTTTGTAGGTTACTGATAACCTGCAGCGAATAGACATTCACTCAATCAGAAATCGATTTGCAGTGGTATTAGCAAGATGGGCTCCAATGGTGTTAGCAGGTGGGTTTTTGGTAGTGTAATGAAGTATATGAACATGAAATTACAGTAGGGAATACTTATGACACTGAAAGTGTGTATGTGGGTGCGGGACGTGTTATACCTGCTGAAGGCGCAACAAGATATACTGCAAAATGGTGTGACAGAGATGCCAGGATAGAGAGACTATACCCAATTCTCTCCCAGATTCTTACTAACTCTCAAGGCGGCCTTAGCAGCAATCAAGACTTAAAAATCATCAGCAGGGCAAAGGCCTTCATGGAAATCGACACTATCAAATCAATGTATCATATGACCGAACCATGTGCCACAAATTCCTCACCTGATTGGCATCACAAGATGGTGGAACTGGGATTGGATTACTGGGGCTGAGTGAATTCTGTACAGGGTTTTAAAACCTCATGAAGCCTAAAACAAGACATTTCTGCTAGAGATCAGAAATAACCTCCTTGCATGATTGGTGGGCTGGAGCATGATAGGGACACATACAGCAAAACAGTGTTGACATGGGCACGCTAATGACAGTATAACAGGCCTTATTACAACAAATGATTATTAACTATTAAAATACAGCAGGAAAGAGAAGGAAAAGAAAAAAAAAAGAATGCTAACAAGTAATTTTCTAAAATTTCCTGCAATGTGGATGTTTTTCCATAACTGAACAGAAGAATATGAGACCTGCATCATAGAGTTTGGATAATAGTCAAATGAGATTTTCTGACTTTTGAGAGTTAAACTCACCGATAATGCTGTATTGGATTTCTTCTTACTCGAAGACATGCGTGCATACATCATTATGACTCATGGTGCAAATGACGTCAAATGTCATTGATATTTTATATATGCTTTTTTTTTGTCTTAGCAGAGGCAAGAATGCCTAACCTTCGGTAGGAAATAACATTGTATTATTGACATTATGCTTTTGTCTCCAATTGTGAATCACATCACCCCTTTCAACTGAAATTTTTGTTTTAGATCCTCGTGATTCTCTTATTAAGCAACGTGCTTATATATCACATCTGAAAGATGACGAATCAACAACAATCCAGAGGGGAGCTATTCTTCTTCTTAAACTGAAATACAAGAACCAAGGGGCTTCTAATGAGAAAACATGGATGGTAGGTTTCCCATGGCTGCATCTGAAGTTTCTCCAACAACCAACCAAAACATTCAGAACATTCCTACCCTTTCAGCTGTACAGGGGAAGAAAGAGATCGATGACGCAGATGATATTTTAACATCACGTAAGGGTCCTGAGTGAGCATAGAACATGAGGCAAGAGAACAACAATCCAAAAAAAAAAACATGTGATGCTAACATATAGTCAATAACTGAAATGAAAACAATATATCAACCCATGGACTTTAGGCAGTAAACGAACCCAAACTATTTTTTTTTTGATGGAATCAATTGATTTTGTTGTTTGATTCCAGTGGGTGGAGATTATTACAAAGAATGTTTGAAATTCTGCAATGCTCTAGGAAAAGCAAACATTATGTGATTAAAACAAATGCATCTAGTGCCCACTTACCCTGAAGCACCTTAGTGTCTGAATGTGTGTGGATTTTACTTACGAAATGGCGAAATGATCTTTTTGCAACGAAGTAGTAAATGCAGTAAATGAAATTGCCAAGAAATGTAAGTGACTGTGATGAATCGGGACACTGATTGAGTAGATGTAATACACTGGCTGGCGTGAATCAAAGAATCAAATGCCTAACCAGATATCAAGATGGACACAAGAAATCTAAAAAAGGTAAAAATAAAAGGTAAATGAAGGTCAAAATACCGTGGATGGTTAAAACGAAAGTAAGAAAAATGGTTTATCAGTAAGAGTGATCGTGATATCAAACAGGAAATCAAGATTTAGTATGGAAATCTCGATGTAAACAGGCGATTGAAAAACCAACAAGATCCAAATTAAAAGAAAAAGATTAGAATGAAACGAGATATAGGAACAAAATGCAGAATGTAAAGTAAGGGATGAAGCCTAATGTTGGATGGATTTGAAACTAACAGAAAAAGGAAAATAAGTGAATAACAAGAAAGAGAAAGAAGAAAAAGAAAAGAAAAAAGGAGAATCGAAAATCAGAATGCATGCTAATCTGCTAGAATTTCAATACCAATAGGGGATCGAAGCCACAAAAAGGAAATACATATATATATAAAAAAAACTAACGATAAAAGGAAAAGAGTAAAACGAAATCAAAAGGGAAAATCAGAGGAGAAATTCCAACGAAAACTACAATCAAGATGGAAAGAAGGAAAACACAGATCAGAATTAGGAAAAATTACAAAATAAAAAAAATGTTGGAATTAGGATATTCCGGTCGATGTTGCATGTACATAGGTCAATCTTGTTGCAAACAGATCGATTCTATGTGTGTGCTTTGAAAAAGAAAAAAAAGGAAAAAGAAACAAAAAAAAATGAGATGAAAGAAGAAAACACACAAAAAAAAAACGTTGCTTACTTTAGCCTTGGCGTCGTAGGCTGGTGGGCTTCCTTCAGCTGATTGGAAGAGGAAACTGATAGTCTTGCCTTGAAGGAACTGGAAGGAATTTTGTTCCTTCTCTCCTTTCTTCAGACTTTTCGTGGTTATCTTGGCTCCACTGCAGATTTCTCTTCAGTTGATCGAAAGGAAGAGATGAGAAAGGAGGGGCTAATGGAGACGAGGTTGATCTTTCAGAGAAAAACTGGATGGTGTGGGGGTGAAGCGCGGAGCCGATAGATGCTTCGTCAATGTCCTTCCCCCCCGTAGTTCTGCTATCATGGCGACGGACCCCCTTTCGTGGTTTTAGGGGAAAACCAAGAAAACAAGAAGAATAGCGATGGAAGAAGGAAAAAAAGGTGATCAGGATGCAATGGTGGGGTGAGATGCGCCTCCTTGGGCTTCCTCTGCGTTCCCCTTTTAAAGTGGAAGAAGAAGGCTCTGGAAGAAAGAGGGTTCTTGTTGGAGATTGACGGGTGAGGACGAGGCAAGGGCGATCGATGGCCATGGGATGGAGGACGCTGAAGGATAGTTCGAGAAGGGGATTCTGTTGGGAATCAAGGGTCATCCGTGGAAGGTGATGATCGGAGGGTAGATGAAGACGAACGCACATGGGCGTTGGCGATGGGAGGTTTGAGGAAAGGGGAAGGCCTGTGAGGCCGTTGGTGATGAAGGGTTGAGGATGTAGGGATTGCACATGGAGGGGCTTCCAGAGGATTCGGTAGAGAAGGAGAAAGCTTTTGGGCCCTAGAAGAGGAAGCCCGGAGAGAGGTTTCGAGAGAGAGAGAGAGAGAGAACCAGGACAAAGAGAGGGAACCGGGACAAAGAGGGGGTGAGACGATGAGAGAAAAAGATCGTGGAGTTGCCACATTTTCCATTTTTTTTTCCAAGCAAGCTTCAAAGAGTTTTAAACTGTATATATTTTTTTATTTTTTTGTTGTTTTCTTCATTTTCCGATTTTTTGTCATTTTGGAAATAAAATCCTAAAATCAAAGATTTAAAACTAATTTAATTTTTTTGTATTTTTCTGAGAAATATTTACAAAAGAAAGTTTTCAAGGCTATTTTGAGGAAATTTCTTCAGAAAATGGGTTTGGACCCAAGTTTTGAGAAAAATATTTGAGTTTTAAACCCCGAATTGAGAAATACAACTGGATGGATCCAAACGGATACTGGATGAACTGTCTGAGCCTTTCAAAAAGTTATTTTTGATAATTTTGAGAATTTGATTTAAAATTGGATAATGAAGCTCAGATTTGGATTTTAATCTAGATCCGGATCCGAAATTGAGTCAGATATGTAAAATGAATTTAATTTCATCAAAATTTGAGAAATAAAATGGAATTTAGATTAAAAACTGACTCAATTACCCAGAAAATGGGGGAAAAGGGCAAAAATGAGATATTTACAACATTTTGAAAAATTTGGGGTGTTCACAGACAGAAGCTACAAATAAAAGTTTTATCCGCATCTTGGAAAGAACCGTTGAGACAGGTCATGATTGGCACGAGAAAATCCATGATGCACTCTGGGCATATCGAACCACCATTCGAACCCCGACCAATGCAACTCCTTTAGAGCTTGTTTATGGAATCGAGGTGGTGTTACCTCTTCATGTTCAAAAACCCGCTCTTAAATTTGCATCTCTTCTAGAGCTACCACTTGACCAGTATCAACAACAGAGATTGATACAACTGGATCTACTCGAGGAGAAAAGACTCAAAGCAGCAGAACACGCCCAATCTTATCGCCAGAGGATAACAAGGCAATATGCTAAGTCAGTCATCGAAAGAAGATTCCAAGTTAATGACCTGGTCCTTAGATCAACGGCTCACCTCAAGCATCGTCCATGTGGCAAATGGTCACCAAACTAGGAAGGACCCTACGTGGTGAAAGAAGCATTACCATGTAATTCATATTGTCTGATTAATGCAGACGGGGTAGAATTACCCGATCCTATCAATGCCCGACATTTGAAGAAATTCTACACTTAGATAACTTCTATTCTATCATCTGTATTCATTAATGAGTTTTCTCCAATAAATGATCAATTACTCTTTTATCAGAATACTCCTTTTCCTCCCAGCATACACTGGGGCATTTTTGTTATAAACTTGTCTTTTATTCAAAATACCCTGTGTGCAGGCAGGATCAAAAAAAATCTTTCATCATTTGCTTATTCGCATTCATTCGCATTTACTCGCATAATATTTACATTCAGTTGCATGTGTTTGCATTCGCATGCATCCATTTTGCATCTGCATCAAGTTTCCCATTCAGAATAAGGGATAAATCCTGAGACCCATGGCATTTGTTCAAGTCATTGTGAGTCTTACTTAGAGTGCATATTTCGATTGCATTTCACATAAAAAGTCTTTAGAAAAACTTTTCTAAAAGAACCCCTCATAAAAATCTTTTTAGAAAACTCTTTTCTTAAATTTTCGTGTTTATTAGTCGACTAATAGACTCACCAGTCGACTAATCCTTTCGCGCCATATTTTCTAAAAAAGTCATCTTTGTCAAATTAGTCGACCAAAGGTTTTATCAGTCGACTGGACAGAATGTGTGTTTTCTGGAAAATTTAGCAGCAGTCGACTAATGACTTTATCAGTCGACTGGACAGAACATGTGTTTTCTGAAAATTTAGCAGCAGTCGACTAATGCTTTTATCAGTCGACCAGACAGAATGTATGTTTTTCAGAAGATTTTAGCAGCAGTCGACTGAAAGGTTTTTCAGTCTACTGATGATATTATCAGTCAACTAATTTTATCTCTAGTCGACTAAGTTTCAAAAGTTCAGATTTTCAAACGGCTCAATAAACAGATCAGTCGACCGATGATAACTGTCAGTCTACTAATAACTAACTATTAGTCGACTAACTATTGTTCCAGTCGACTAATTTTGCCATTTTTCCTGAAACTTCAAAAAGGCGTGTCTTTTCATTTTTCAAACATTTTGATCATTCAAAATGAACTGTTTTGACACCCTTTCATACCCTCAACGTATGGAAACTTTCAACTATAAATATGAGTGCATTTTACACTCAAAATAACTGCAATTCAATCAATTTGAATCAATTACTTTTTGCTTTTCACTCATATTCATTTTCTCACTCACGTGATATTTTTCACTCAAATTCCTTTGAGAGATAGTGAATTTGTGAGTAGAGTATTCCAACAACCTCAAAAGCCAATTGCATCTCATTTGCATTCATAAGAAGGGCTCATAGATTGTTTGTAAGTTGTTACTTATTTCAATTTTCTGTAAAAGGAAGGACTCCTTGGTTTAAAGGAGTTGTTTGCTTTCAATAGGTGTGTTACTTAAAGTGGGACCGAATTTTGGTATGTGTATGATCTTGTAGTTACACAAGGTTGATAGTGGAAATCTCAAGCGGGTTTTGCTTGAGGACTGGATGTAGGTCGGGAAAGACCGAACCAGGATAAATTACTGTGTTCTTTATGTGTTTGCTTTTCAAATTGCAAAATCCGTCAATATTCTGCAGACAATTTTTAAAAGCACTATTCACCCCCCCCCCCCTCTAGTGCTCGTTGTCTCGATCCTACTGCACTTTCATTTGGTATCAGAGCAGGTTTGCTATTATTTTGATTTGATCATCATCTAGCATGACAACTACAACATCTCAGCACAAAGAAGGATGTTCCTCTGTTCGTCCTCCTCTCTTTGACGGAACAAACTATGGATACTGGAAAGTGAGAATGACAATATTCTTGCAATTCATGGATCTCGATATTTGGAGAGTTGTTTCAGATAAATACCAAACTCCATCAACTGATTTCAGCCGATGGACTGATGAAGAAAAGAAGACTGCTTCACTTAATGCCAAGGCGATGAATGCATTGTATTGTGTCATTGACAAGGTAGAGTTCAATCGTATCTCTCAATGCTCTACAGCAAATGAAATCTGACATACTCTTCTCGTGACTCACGAAGGTACGTCAAAGGTAAAGGAATCTAAAATTGCTTCTTTAGTTCATAAATTTGAATTATTTAAAATGAAGCAAAATAAATCTATATCGGACATGGTAACAAGAATGACTGATATAACGAAGACTCTGAAATCCCTTGGAAAAGAATATTCACAAGTGGATTTAGTCAGAAAGATCCTAAGGTGTTTAACTCCTGAATGGGAGAGAAAAACCACTGCTATTGAAGAGGCAAATAATTTAAACACTCTCACTCTTGAAGATTTGGTTGGTAACCTAATGGCATATGAAGTCCAACTTCAAAAGAGACAAGAAGAAGAACCCAAGAAGAAATCTCTTGATTTTAAGGCTACTTCTGACTCTGAAAATTCAGAAGAAGATGAAGATATTGCCCTCATCACATGGCAATTCAGAAGATTCATCAAAAAGGGAAGATTTCAAAGAAAGGTAAAGAAAGTGGATTCTTCCAATCTCAATGAAGTCAAGTGTTTTAATTGCAAAAAGGTTGGACATATCAAGAAAGATTGTCCTCTTCTCAAAATCAAGCCCAAGGACCAATTCAAGAAGAAAAAGGCATTTCAAGCATGTTGGGATGATAGTGACTTCTCTTCCGATGAAGAATCAAATGAAGAAGTCGTCAACGTGTGCTTTATAGCACAAGAATTTTTGGTAAGTCAATTTGACTATGATGAGTTATTAGAAGCATTTAATGATTTATATGCTAAATTTAAGAGTCTAAGTTCTAAAAATAAAGAGTTAAAAACTGAAAATTCAACTCTTGACTCTCAAAACAAAGCATTACTTCAAGAGATAGAAGAACTCAAGAAGGAAAACCCTTGCCAAGCATTTGAGGTAAAATAAATTGGAGTTAGAACCAATCTCTTACAAAAAGAAATAACTAGTCTAAAAGAAAAATCAAATGATCTTCTTTCTATAGTGACCAAATTCACAAATGGTCAAGAGAATCTAGAAAGACTTCTTGGTTCTCAAAGATGCTCGGTTAATAAAACCGGATTGGGATATAGCTTCTTTGATACTCAAAATAGACCAAAGTATGTGGTGAAGAATCAAAGACAATATTCTCAACCATTTATTCATAGAACTAAATTTTCCAATTCTAATAGAAATGCATCTAATCATGAAACTTATAATGCTTATAATCCTAGACATGATTATTCTAGAAATGCTTAATCTTTTTATAGAAAGAATATTTATTATCAAAGAAAACCAAAATCCAAATGGATATGGGTTCCTAACACTAACTCTCATGGACCCGAAAATAGAAAGGGGTCAAATGCTTTGTCTTCTAAATTTGTTGTAGGTACACAAAATAAGGAGCAAATGGATATTGGACAGCGGTTGTTCCAAACATATGACTGGAAGGACGGAGTTATTTTCCACCCTCCAAAGTAAGGATGGAGGAACCGTGACCTTTGGTGACAATAGCAAGAGAAAAGTAATCGGTATTGGTAATATTGGTAATCCAAAATTTCTCTTGATAGAAAATGTTCTTTTAGTAGATGGTTTAATGCATAATTTATTATCTATTAGTCAATTATGTGATAAAGGTTTTCATGTTTCTTTTGAAAATGATTTATGCTTAATTTCTGATTTTCAATCTAAAAAGATCATTTTTAAAGGTAAAAGAAGGAACAATGTGTATGAACTATATCTAGATGAGTTACCATCTTTTAATGAAAAACGTCTTATTGTTTCAAATGAAATTCAATGGTTATGGCACAAGAGACTTGGACATGTTAACTTTAAAATTATTTCCAAGTTATCCAAGAATGATCTTGTAAGAGGCCTACCTAAAATACCATATAAGAAAGATCACTTATGTGATGCTTGCCAAAGGGGTAAACAAATCAAGAGTTCTTTTAAAGCAAAAGATATAGTTTCAACAAAACGTCCTCTTGAACTTTTACATTTAGATCTATTTGGACCATCTAGAATTCAAAGTTTGAATGGTAGCAAGTATGCTTTTGTTATAATAGATGATTATTCTCGATTTACATGAGTGATTTTTCTAAAAAGCAAAAATGATGCATTTTCTGAATTTTTTAAATTTCGTAGAAGAATTACAAATGAAAAATCTACATCTATTATTAAAATTCGTAGTGATCATGGTGGTGAATTTGAAAATGAATCTTTTCTAAAGTTTTGTGATCTACATGGTATATCTCACAACTTTGCTTTTCCTAGAGCAGCTCCACAAATTGGAGTTGTTGAAAGAAAGAATAAAACTTTGCAAGAATGTGCTAGAACCATGCTTCAAGATAAAAATTTACCAAAATACTTTTGGGCTGAAGCAATAAATACAGCATGTTATGTTTTAAACCGTGTTCTTATTCGACCAATTTTACATAAAACATGTTTTGAATTGTATTATGATCGTATACCAAAGATCTCATATTTCAAAATTTTTGGTAGTAAATGCTTCTTGTTAAATACCAAAGATAATCTTGATAAGTTTAATTCAAAATTAGATGAATCAATATTTCTTGGATATTCTTCTAGAAGTAAAGCTTATCGTATTTTTAATAAAAGAACATCTTGCATTGAAGAATCTTTACATGTTGCATTTGATGAGAATTGTGAGCAGGTTATACCTCTAAGCGAAGGAGAAGAAGTAATACTTCAAGAAGAACCTTTGATAGAGAATACTTCTCAAGAAAATGTTCCTCTTCAACCGGTTTGGAAAGAAGTTCCCAATCATCCACATGTACAAGTCATTGGAGAAATAAAGAGTGGTGTCCAAACTAGAAGGCAATTGCAATGTATTGCAAATATTGCTTTCATATCTAAAATAGAACCAAAGAATATCAATGAGGCTTGTGATGATGAATTTTGGCTTTTGGCCATGTCTGAAGAACTTAACCAATTTACTAGGAATTATGTATGGGATCTAGTTGATAGACCAAAGGATCATCCAGTAATTGGAACAAGATGGGTCTTCTGAAATAAGCTGGACGAAAATGGCGAAGTCATTCGAAACAAAGAAAGGCTAGTAGCACAAGGCTATAATCAAGAAGAAGGCATAGATTTTGATGAAACCTATACACCAGTGGCTCGACTGGAGTCAATTCGAATGATGCTTGCTTTTGCTAGTTACATGAACTTTAAGTTATATCAAATTGATGTTAAGAGTGCATTCTTAAATGGACACATAATTGAAGAAGTTTATGTAGAGCAACCTTCAGGCTTTGAAAATGAGAAATATCCAGAAAAAGTCTACAAATTAAAAAGGGCTTTGTACGGACTTAAACAATCACCAAGAGCGTGGTATGAAAGACTACGAAATTTTCTAGAACAATCTGGTTTTTCCTTTGGTCGGGTAGACTCCACTTTATTTATTAAAAATCTTAATTCAGATATTCTTATTGTGCAAATTTATGTTGATGACATAATATTTGGTTCTACTAATGATTCTCTTTGTAAAGAATTTGCTAAAGCTATACAGGAAGAGTTTGAAATGAGCTTGATGGGCGAATTAAACTACTTGGACTTCAAATAAAGTAAACTGAAGAAGGAATCTTCATTAATCAGGCTAAGTATACAAAAGAACTTCTCCAGAGGTTTGTGATAGACTCATCAAAATCAAGAAGAAATCCTATGAGTACAACTACTTCTCTTGATAAAGATGAAAATGGTAAAAATGTAGATAATAGCTCTACAGAGGTATGATCGGATCTCTATTATACTTAACTGTTAGTCGACCTGATATTATGTTTAGTGTTTGTATGTGTGCTAGATTTCAAGTTAATCTAAAGGAATCTCATTTAACTGCAGTAAAACAAATTCTTCGTTATTTGAAAGATACTTCAGATTTTGGTTTGTTTTACCCAAAATCATCTTCCTTTGATTTAGTTTCATATAGTGATGCAGATTTTGCAAGAAGTAAATCTGATCGCAAGAGTACTAGTGGAACTTGTCATTTCTTAGGAAATTCCTTAGTCTCTTGGTTTAGTAAAAAGCAAAATTCAGTGTCACTTTCAACAACTGAAGCAGAATATATAGCAGCTAGTTTAGCGTGTTCACAAGTACAAGTACTATGGATGAAACATACCTTAAAAGATTTTGGTTTGAATTACTCCACCACAACTATTTATTGTGATAACACTAGTGCTATAAATCTTTCAAAAAATCCTGTTCAGCACTCAAGAACTAAGCATATTGAAGTTAGACATCATTTTTTAAGAGATCATGTGTTAAAAGGAGATATTTTGTTAAATTTTATATCCACTAAAGAACAACATGCCGATATCTTCAGTAAACCACTTAAAAATGAAGATTTTATGAGAATTAGGAGAGAATTAGGCATTTGCTCATTTTTGGATTTATAAAATGCTGATTTTTGAACAAAATCTCAAAATCACACCATATTAGTCGATCGATAAATTTCTAGTTGACTGATGCTTTAAAAATTTTACAGAAGGAATCGCACCTTATTAGTCGACCGATAAAATTCTAGTCGACTGATATTTTAAAAAAAAAGAATGAAACCCTTAAAACGAAACTCTTTCTCTCTCTCTCTTTCCTCTCTCTCTCTTTCTTCTCTCTCTTCCGAAAAACCCTTGGAGTGTTGTTCGAACCTATCCTAGTCAGAATTTTTTGGCCGTAACAGAGAAACGCTGGAATCCTCTTGCAGTAAACGACGCATCTTCAAATCTCGCCGGAATCCTCTTGTCGTGACGGTGCATCTTCAGTTCTCGCCGGAATCCTCTTTGTGGTAGCCTTCTCGCATCTACCGTCATCCACCGCGGACTCCTCCTTGTCTATTCACTGTTTCTGTTGCATTGATTCTCCTTCACAACGTCGAACAACATCTTCCTTCTATCGGATGTCGTTTGGAAGCCGACATTCTTTTTGGTAAATATGTTTTTAACCATGCCTCGTTCGAAGACTGCATTTGCAAAAGGTTTAGGTTCTTTTCCTCCTACACCTTCTTCAAGACATGGATTTTCTCTCAGATTACTCCGAAATCCTCTTTTATATGATACTTTTGGATCGATTTCTGCACTACCTATTTTACCAGACCGAAATATACTGTTTCACCTGTTTTCTCGTTACAAAATAAGAGAATTATTTCCAGGAATTTCACATCTTTTTGATGCCTGTGCAGACACCCTTCACTATCCTTTTCTGATTCACTTGTTTTATACGAATTTACATTTTGATCATGAAACTGGAGTTCTTTCCTCTCTTGTTCGTGATGTTGAAATTGAGTTTGATTCTAAACTACTTGGAGAACTCCTAGAAATTTCACCTTCAGACACTCTTTTCAATACTGTTGAACTGAATGATGAGAGAATTTTTGAAAAAGTTCTTCTTCCAGGTGCACCTCACTGCCCTCCTTTCAAAAATACTAATCTTCAAACTCGTGCACGCATTGCTGGACGAATCCTTGCCCACAATGTTCTACCTAAAACTGGTTCTTTTGATTACTATTCCACAGATCTTTCTACGGCTCTTTATGTTTTATTTGGAAATATTTCTGTAAATTGGGCCAATGTGTATTTTACTAATTTGTGGAAACAAAAACCATTTCTTCCTTATGGATGTCTTCTAACTCGTATTTTCAGACATTTCAAAGTCCCTTTAACAAATGAAAAATATATTGAGCAAAAGGAGTTCTTTGATCAAACAATTTTTAAAATAATGAAAATTAAATATCTGCCTCCTTTAAATGTTGATCAAACTGAACCATCTGATCCTACTGAACCATCAATTTCTGAACCCTCACCATCTTCTGCGACACCTTTATCTCAAGTAAAAAGAAAGAATTTTCTACAAGTCAAGACAATGATGAAGTTTTGCAGCGACTGGAAGCTTTGGAGCTGCATCAACGCACTTTTCGTGAAGATGTGACTCAACAACTATCTTCGATTCAGAAAGAGATTACTTCAATCAAAGATTTGATCAACTCACTTTTCTGATCTTTATGTTCTATCTTTACTAAACTTTGATACTTTATGGATTGTAATATTTTAAACTTGTATCTCCATTTTGCTTATGCTATTTCTGCCCTTACTCTTTTTTATTCTGACAAAGGGGGAGAAAAAGATAAAAATCAAAATTGCAGGAGATCTTGCATGATGAATGAAAATGCAAACCAATCAATATGTGATATATGTGCTTTAAATGTGCTAACTTTTAATGTTTTGCAGCATATTGATAGGGAGAGTAAAATCTCCATCTATGCATCTAAATGCTTCATCTTTGATTAAGTTTGTCATCATAAAAAAGGGGGAGATTGTTACGACACTGAAGCCGTACATGATACTTCAAGTACAAAGTTTTGATGATGAACAAGTAAATCAACTCATTTCAGCTAAGGCAACGAAGACATTGAAGAATTCGATGAAGAATCTTTGAAGACTAGTGTGCAAATGTTAAATTCATTAAAAGTCTTAGATTCTTATAAGAGCCTTACTTAGAGTGCATATTTCGATTGCATTTTACCTAAAAAGTCTTTAGAAAAACTTTTCTAAAAGAACCCCTCATAAAAATCTTTTTAGAAAACTCTTTTCTTAAATTTTCGTGTTTATTAGTCGACTAATAGACTCACCAGTCGACTAATCCTTTCGCGCCATATTTTCTAAAAAAGTCATTTTTGTCAAATTAGTCGACCGAATGTTTTATCAGTCGACTGGACAGAATGTGTGTTTTTTGGAAAATTTAGCAGCAGTCGACTAATGACTTTATCAGTCGACTGGACAGAACATGTGTTTTCTGAAAATTTAGCAGCAGTCGACTAATGCTTTTATCAGTCGACCTGACAGAATTTATGTTTTTCAGAAGATTTTAGCAACAGTCGACTGAAAGGTTTTTTAGTCTACTGATGATATTATCAGTCGACTAATTTTATCTCTAGTCGACTAAGTTTCAAAAGTTCAAATTTTCAAACGGCTCAATAAACAGATCAGTCGACCGATGATAACTGTCAGTCTATTAATAACTAACTATTAGTCGACTAACTACTGTTCCAGTCGACTAATTTTGCCATTTTTCCTGAAACTTCAAAAAGGCATGTCTTTTCATTTTTCAAACGTTTTGATCATTCAAAATGGACTGTTTTGACACCCTTTCATACCCTCAACGTATGGAAACTTTCAACTATAAATATGAGTGTATTTTACACTCAAAATAACTGCAATTCAATCAATTTGAATCAATTACTCTTTGCTTTTCACTCATATTCATTTTCTCACTCACGTGATATTTTTCACTTCAGTTTTTCACTCAAATTCCTTTGAGAGACAGTAAATTCGTGAGTAGAGTATTCCAACAACCTCAAAAGCCAATTGCATCTCATTTGCATTCATAAGAAGGGCTCATAGGTTGTTTGTAAGTTGTTACTTATTTCAGTTTTCTGTAAAAGGAAGGACTCCTTTGTTTAAAGAAGTTGTTTGCTTTCAGTAGGTG
This sequence comes from Nuphar pumila, assembly GCF_984573655.1. NCBI lineage: Eukaryota > Viridiplantae > Streptophyta > Magnoliopsida > Nymphaeales > Nymphaeaceae > Nuphar > Nuphar pumila. Next base: position 28,032,635 of record NC_143259.1, on the reverse strand, counting down.
TGTTACTTAAAGTGAGATCGGATTTTGGTATGTGTATGATCTTGTAGTTACACAAGGTTGATAGTGGAAATCTCAAGCGGGTTTTGCTTGGGGACTGGATATAGGTCGGGAAAGACCGAACCAGGATAAATTATTGTGTTCTTTTTGTGTTTGCTTTTCAAATTGCAAAATCCGTCAATATTCCGCAGACAATTTTTAAAAGCACTATTCACCCCCCCTCTAGTGCTCGTTGCCTCGATCCTACTGCACTTTCACTTCATTCTCTCATTCTTGAAATGAGTACCATTATCTGACACAATGTCGTGTGGTATACCGAAACGACAAAGAATATTCTTATGAATGAATGAGTCCATATGTCGACCTTCCACTATATGCAATGTGACGGCTTCAACCCACTTGGTGAAATACTCTGTTGCAGCAAGGAAATATTTATAACCATTGGAAGCGGAAGGAGTGATGGGACCTACGACATTGAAGGCTCACATAGAGAAAGGTCATGGAGAGACGACAGATTGCAAATATATTGTTGGTGCATGAATAAAAGGTGCATGTATCTGACACTGAACACACTTCTTTCAAAACGATAGCAGTCTTGCTGCATGGTTTTCCAATAATATCCTGCTCGGATGATCTGCTTAACAAGGGTTTGGTAGCCAACATGACCACCGCAAATGCCTTCATGTGCTTCTCGCACGACTTCTTTGGCTTTTTCTTCATCTAAGCACCTGAAATACTCAAAACTGAACCCACAATGATAAAGAACATTGGCAAGAATAAAATAATGGGCAGACATATGTTGAATCGCTTTTTGCCCCCTCTTTGATAATTCTGGTGGAAGCTCACCAGTTTCAATGAAGTTTTTAATATCTTGGTACCAAGGTTTTTTCTTCTGTTCCGCCTGGTTAACTTGCATTATTGGAATAAAGGCGGGTTGGTCAAGTCTGCCAATTTCAAAAGAACGACAGAATTGTTCGCTTTTGAAAGACATAATGGAGCCTAGGCTGGCCAAACCGTCAACTATTTGATTAAATTCTCTTTTGATATGAAAAAGCTGAAATTCATCAAAATTATTGATGAGGGCTAGAACGATCTTTTGATAAGGAAACAACTTTTGGTCTTTTACCTGCCATTCAACTAAAATTTGGAAAATTTTATGGAAGTTTGATATCTGAAATCCCATTTAGAATCAACATTTTAGGCAAAATTCTGATTTTTTAGGATTTTTAGCTATTTTCTATATTACGAAAATACAAAAAAAATAGATTTTCGAGATCCATTCTGTTTTTAGGGTTAGTCTAGGTGTCCATGCCAAATTTGTTTCAAATCCAAGTTCATTTACTTTATATGTCAGTTTATTTTTAAATTCAAAGGCGAAAATCAAACGAAAATAAAGTTAAATTTGATATTTTATGATATTTTCGCCATTTTAGGGTTTCATTCATGTAAATAAGCATGTCATATCATATTAGGGTTAATTTCAATCTCATTTGCATTTCAATTTTCCATTCTTACAAAATTTATTTCAGAAAACCCTGGTTTCAAGTCCATAGTCTTGTTATCATGGGTATTTTGGTCATTTTGACATAAATTTCAAAATTTCAATTTCTAATTCCATAAATTTTTATGCATATCATCTTATTTCATCATATTATGTTTGATTTATTTCATTTGATTTTCAAATTTCCAAAATTTACAAAATTTCTTTCAGGAAACCCTAATTTAAGGTCATTAGGGGTATTTTGGTCATTTTGACCCCAATTTCGAATTTCCAAGTTTATTTTCAAAATTATTCATTATTTCTCATGTTTATATCAAAGGGTGTATGAATTTGGGTTTATATCTAAATAATATCCGATAATTTCTAATATTTTTGGATAAATTCAGAAAAACCTATATTTTTGTGCTAACATTGTTTTCTAGTTTTGCAGGAACATTCAAGAAGAAGATTTTATTTTCTTATTTCATTTCAAATTCAATGTAAAAAATCAATGTAATACTTATAATAAGAGTTACATTTTCTGCTTAGAATAGGATTACATTGCATATAGTTTAATTTCAGCAAAATTCCAATATTTGAATGTATCATTCATGCACATTTTTCCAAATCCACTATGGTTAACATGAATGGCACATGCACAAGCTCTTATGGAGTTTATAAACTTGGTGGGATTCGTATTTGATCATGCATAATATTTGCATTTTATTAATCATTATTTATGCATGATCCATGTAAAAATCGCTCTAAAAACCCATTTTTATTGTTAGTTTTGAGAAACTGCATTGAATTGAATTTTATCAGAAGATCGGGTTTTCAAAGCTTTCCCTACTATTTTAGTATTTTTATTAGATTTAGATTTTCTTAATTGTAGCTTAGTTAGCTTAGGTTGGTATTAGCTAATTTGTAATTTTTAGAAAGGTTGCTCCTTAGACAATAAAACATGTTTTGCTAAAGTGGGTCTTTTAAAAATTATTGAAAATTGTTGGACTTGTTTTGAAAATTTTGGTTTACCCTAATATAATATTATAAATAGTAGTATACAGCAGAAAAAAAGACATTTTTCTTGGGTGGACTGCACGCCTCTCTCTCTCTCTCTCTCTCTCTCCTGCGTCCTCTCCCTTTTCCTTTTCTTGTTCTTCTTACTGTATTCTCCAGCATCGGTTCATCCATCTTCTTCATTGGGAAGGTGCAACAACAGCCAGGATTAACCAATCTTTCCTCAACCCATCCAGCCGATCTTGGTAAGTCTCTTCTTCCCCTTCTCTTTATTTGTTTTTGCAAAGAGTAGATTTCTTTAACCGTGTTTCTTGTTTTGATCTTTGTTTGGTTCAGTTAGTTGCTTTGATTGTTGGTATCGTTGTCTGTCATTAGTTTAGTTTAGTTTTTTTTTAGAAAAAATTACACAGTGTTTCACGCTGTGAAGAAAAAAAAAGAACGTTGTTGGGCATACTCCAGTTGCAGCCGTTCACTTTGAAGGTTTTATATTGCGATCGCGTGCTTGAATAGCTTACAGAAATAAGATCAGTCGGTTCCTTAGTCAGCAATTGTTTTTTTTTATGTGGTTAGGATTAGTCGTTTTGTGTTAATTAGTTGTAGTGTTGTGTAATAGTTAGGTTCAACGTTGGTGTTAGTTTGTTTTATTCAGTCATGATTCTATCATAGTTTTTTATTCAGCATTCGTTATTACCTACGTTAGATAAGTCCATTAGTTGTTTATTAAGTAGTTCATTGCATGTGTTCTTTATTCATTAGCTGTTTATGTTGCTTTGTTTACATAGGTAGAATAGTTTAATTGTTAGTGAATAGGTCAGTCTGGAATTTGTCTTTGTGTGTGATGTTAGTGTATTTCAGTAGGTTAAATAAATTACTTAATGTCAATAGGATAGGGTAGTTGATTACTTGGTTCAATAGGTCATTAAGGTTATTATTTATATTGTTTAACATTTTAGTTTAGTTGTTTGCTTTGAATAGCTTAATTACATATATCTTAGTTATGTCAATTCATGTGTTGCTTAGTTGTTAGCTAGGTAATTTAGCCATTTAATTCAGTTTGTTGTAATTAATTGATCTATCATATTGTCGTGTTTTATCTCACGTTTTTAGTCATTTAAAGCTTTATTTAATTGCATAGCCATGTCTTAGTTAGTTTCTTGATTTCTTTAATTAGTTAACCATTGATTAGTTAATTGGGTTGTTTTACTATTTTGTCTTTTAGTGTTAGGATAGATTAGTTGTTCATGTTTAGTTTAGTTACTTAATTCAACTCTTGTGTTGCTGATTTCTGTTATCATAGTTAGTAAATTTGTGTTAGTTTTTGTCGTACTGCTTTGTTTTTGTGTTTTGCAGGGGAGCATTGGAACGTGTGGTCGAGCCCTTAGACCCTCAGAGAGCCCTCAGAAAAGCAAAAGTTCAAGAAAACATACATTACCTCAAGAAGGGACAAGAAGACTTAAAGCACTGAAGCCTTTTCTTTTCTTTTTAGATTAGGGTTTTATTTTATTTTATTAATTGGGTTTGTAATAAAACCATTTATTTATTTTGTTTAAGCCCTCTGCGTATGGCCGTACTCCTTTAGTTAATTATTTAATTAATTCTTTTTATTTTGGCAATAAAGAGTAGCATAGTTGTGTGTTTGAATACGAGTATATCCCGTTCCCGGAGATCGACCCGGACTCCACCACTCGTGCGAGCCGGTTTTTATATTTTTGGTGTCTGGCTTTCACTGGATTTTCATTAAAAATATTGTTTTAAAAAGGGTTTTCATAAAACTCACACCAAATTTTGGCGCCGTTGCTGGGGAACGGCGAAATACTAGTATTCACTTTATTGCCTTGTGTTTGTTCTCGTATTTATAGGTTGTTAGTTTAATTCAGTTCTTTAATTAGGATTGTTTAGTTTGCTTTTCGCATTTAGGTTTAGAACCACGTGTGTGCATACCGTAGAGACAAGCTTACTTTTCTGCACAGCTCACCCATTAGGATCTCCTTAGAAGTGATTGTGTACGATTGATACCGTGCACATAGATTTCATTTTCGTAAATTCTCTACTGAGTGCAACTGCGTGGTGCTTGTTATTTCTTGTTTTCAGTAATTGTTTTTGTTACTCGTTTTGTGGTTTGTGTGGTTTGGCCGCTAGCGCGTTAGTTAGGTAGAAAAACACAATTTAGGACGGTTGTTGCACTGGTCTACCCTTTGGTGCATGCACGGGCGACGTTCGCTTGAACCTGAGCTTGCCGAATTTGTTGAGGATCCCGAATCTTTCTTTAGGAGAGCCCATCAATCCAGCCTCATGGCTGAAGATCAGCAGTTGATCCGTCCTCTTAGGGAGTACTTTATGCCCAACACATACACTCTTGCCTCCTGCATCACAAGACCTGATGTGGGAGAGAACCATTTTGAAATCAAGGCCAGTGTCATCCAGATGTTACCCTCCTTTTATGGCCTTAGCAACGAAGACCCATACCGTCATCTCGACGAATTTCTCAAGATCTGCTCTACGGTGCGGATCAACAATTTTGGAGATGATGCGTTAAGGTTGACGTTATTCCCCTTCTCCCTTAAGGATAAAGCCAAGCATTGGCTGAAGGCCCTCGATACAGTTCAAATTACCACTTGAGAACATATGCAAAGGGAGTTTTTAAAGAAATACTTCCCAATTGGTAAGACGAACGAATATCGAAAAGCCATCACTAGCTTTTCACAGATCGAGGGAGAAATGTTTCATGAAACGTGGGAGAGGATGAAAGATCTTCTCCGCAAGTGTCCCCACCACCAGGTGCCCCGCTGGCAACTGGTGCAATATTTTTATGATGGTCTCACTGAGAAGAACCGTCAAATGGTTGACGCTGCCTGTGGGGGCACTTTTATGCTCAAAAGTGAAGATGAAGCATGGGCCCTTTTTGAGACCTTGAGCGAGAACTCCATGCACCATGCTTCTGCTTCACGATCTGAGAGGGCCACACCTGTGCAAGATGGCGCAAAGAAGGCTGGTATATTCGAGATAGGGATGCACCTTGAGTTGCAAAACAAGGTCGACCAACTGTCCCAGAAATTGGATCAGTTGTTGTCGGGTCCCTCTCCGGTCCTACAAGTGTATGCGTTGTGTGCTAGCCCTGCACACCATGTTGTTGATTGCCCCGTTGCGCCACAGTACCCTGAGTTTGTCCAGGAGCAAGCTCAGATGGCGCAGAGTTTCGCTAGGCCCACACCCAATCCATATTCCAGTACATATAACCCAGGCTGGCGAAACCATCCCAATTTTTCATGGAGAAATCTACAAGCCCAACCTCCCAACCCTTCCCAAAGCCAACCCAGGCAAGGCGGTTATGCACCTGGATTTCAGAGAACTAGCTACCCTTCAGCTCAGCCTACTTATAATCAACCCCAGTCTCAGGAGCCTTCGTCCAGCCAGTCCTTTGAGGACAAGATGCTGCAAGCCTTCTCGGATATCAAGGCAAATCTGAGCTCCCATACACATTCTATTGCGAAGCTTGAGACGCAAATGGGACAACTCGCCGAGGCGCTTAGCAGGCGGAGTGAGGGGGCTTTACCTAGCCAACCGGTGGTGAACCCTAGGGGTAAGGAGCCGATGCATGGCCTGCACATGACAGATGCCCATCAAGAGCAGGCTCAAGCGGCAATCACCCTTAGGAATGGGAAGCAATACCAGGCGAGGGTGGATGTAGAAGAAAGAGAGAGAACGAGTGAGAAGCAGCCTGTCCCTACCGTCCCACCTCAGGAAAGCGAAAGGGCTCTACCAACTGAGCCTTCAAAGTCCTATACTCCCAAAGCCCCCTTTCCTGAGGCGCTAGAGAGACCGAAGTCATTAGGCAAGCATGGAGTGAACATGCAGGAGATGCTTGAGATATTCAAGCACGTCCAGATAAACCTCCCCTTGCTTGATGTCATTCAACAAGTCCCTGCATACGCAAAGTTTCTAAAGGAGCTTTGTACGCAGAAAAGAAAGTTAAAGTCACAAGTGCCGAAGAAGATATACTTGACTGAGAAGGTGAGTGCGGTGTTGCAGCATCAAACCCCACCAAAGCTTAAGGACCCAAGGACTCCAATTATTTCATGTGTCATAGGAGACATCACTGTCGAGCGTGCATTGCTCGACCTTGGGGCAAGTGTCAATATCTTGCCGGGTTTCTTTTATGACAAATTTAGATTAAAGGAGATGAAGCCAACACCTATGAACCTGCAGCTTGCAGATAGATCAATCAAGGTCCCGCGAGGGATTATGGAAGATGTTCTAGTCAAGGTAGAGGACTTCTACTTCCCTGTCGACTTCATTATTTTAGATATGGAGGGAGTTAATGATATGCAACAGACCCCCATCATTTTTGGACGCCCCTTTCTGGCCACTGCCAATGCGTGCATTAATTGTCGCACAGGCGCGATGGATGTCTCATTTGGCAATAGGAAGATGAGGCTGAACATTTTTCATGCGGCGATGGGACCTGCCGGCGATGAGGCTTCTTTCGAGGTCGACTTCATTCAGGACCTGGTAAAAGCAGAGCATACCTGGTTATTGAGTGATCCACCTCAAGAGAAGGTTGATGAATCACTCGAAGAAGATTGCCATGGGTCGATAGAGAGTCGGACAGGTGATCTGAGTTGGACCTGGCACTTCGAGCCGCTTCCTGAATTGGCAGAAAAGCCGGCCCGACCATCCATAGAGAGTCCGCCTGAGCTTGAGTTGAAGCCCTTACCGGCCTCACTCAAGTATGCCTTCCTAGGCAAGGATCAGACTCTCCCCGTCATTATTTCTGCAGACCTGACTGACACACAGGAGTGTCAGCTGTTACAGGTCTTGCACGAGCATAAAAAGGCGATTGGATGGTCGGTGGCAGATCTGAAGGGGATAGACCCCTCCTTTTGCATGCATTAGATTATCATGGATGAGGGGGATAAAACCTCAAGAGAGGCGCAAAGGAGACTAAATCCCTATATGAAGGAGGTGGTAAAGAAGGAGGTAGTCAAATGGTTGGATGCTGGGATCATTTATCCCATCTCCGACAGTCAGTGGGTGAGCCCTACCCATGTTGTCCCCAAGAAGTCTGGGCTCACTGTAGAGATGAATGACAAAGGAGAAATTGTCCCCATGAGGACTACCACGGGATGGCGAGTATGCATAGATTATAGAAAGTTGAACAGTGCAACTAGGAAGGATCACTTCCCTCTGCCGTTCATCGACCAGATCTTGGAGAAACTCGCGGGCCAGCAGTATTTTTGTTTCCTGGATGGTTATTCAGGATACAACCAGGTGGCCGTTCATCCCGAGGACCAGGAGAAAACGACGTTCACCTGTCCATATGGCACTTTTGCTTATAGGAGAATGTCGTTTGGGCTCTGCAATGCCCTGACAACATTTCAGCGGTGCATGATGGCGATCTTCTCGCATATGATGGATGATGTCCTTGAGATTTTCATGGATGATTTTTTAGTCTATGGCTCTTCATTTGATGATTGTCTCCAAAAGTTATCTCGTGTGCTTCAGCGTTGTAGGGAGACAAATCTGGTTCTTAGTTGGAAAAAGAGTCATTTCATGGTGAGACAGGAGATTGTTCTTGGACATATTGTGTCTGAGAAAGGAATCGAGGTTGATAAGGCCAAAGTGGAGACCATTGCTAGATTAGCTCCACCGACCTCTGTGCGGCAGGTGCGATCATTTCTAGGGCATGCAGGTTTTTATAGAAGGTTCATTAAGGACTTTAGCCAGATTTCTCGACCATTGTGCAACCTGCTAACGAAAGATCAACCGTTTTTGTTTGATGATGCCTGTCTGAAGGCATTCTTGGCCCTGAAGGAGGCTCTGACTACTGCTCCTATTCTTTGATCTCCTGAGTGGTCAGTGTCATTTGAGATTATGTGTGACGCGTCAGATTACGCGGTTGGAGCGATTCTCGGTCAGAAGATTGAGTGACAATCTCATGTGATTTATTATGCTAATAGGACCCTCTCTGATGCGCAAATGCATTATACCACCACAGAGAAGGAATTACTAGCCGTAGTTTTTGCTCTTGAGAAGTTTCGCTCATATTTGTTAGGCTCAAAGGTCATCATTTACTCAGATCATGCAACATTGCGAAAATTGATGAGTAAAAAGGATGTCAAACCGCATCTCATTCGATGGATCCTTCTGTTACAAGAATTTGATCTCGAGATTCGAGATAAGAGTGGATGTGAGAATCTTGTAGCAGATCATTTATCCAGACTGACAGTGGAGACATCCACTGATCAGAGGCAGATTGATGATTCATTTCCGGATGAACAGCTCTTTCATGTGAAGCATCTGCCTTGGTTCGCGCATATCATCAACTTTTTGGTGACTGGAGAGTACCCTGCGCACTGGAACCGCAATGAGAGAGATCGATTTTTCTCGCAGGTAAAGCACTATTTTTGGGAGGAACCCGAGTTGTTTCGATTATGCCCAGATCAGATGATTCAGAGGTGTGTTTTTGAGGAGGAGTATGACTCCATTCTATCATTTTTTCATTCCTTGGCTTGTGGAGGCCATTTTTCTAGTTGAAAGACCTCCGCAAAGGTCCTCCAATCAGGATTTTGGTGGCCGACACTGCATAGAGATGCCCATGATTTTTGTAGGAGGTGCTTGCGCTGTCAGCAGGCAGGACGCATTGCCAAGCATGACATGATGCCCCTTCTTCCTATTTTGATTGTTGAGATTTTTGATGTGTGGGGCATTGATTTTATGGGTCCTTTTTTGCCATCGTTTGGATTTGTATACATTTTAGTGGCAGTTGATTATGTTTCAAAATCGGTCGAGGCCGTGGCCACCCGAACCAATGATCATAAGGAGGTTCTTCGATTTATCAAGCATAACATTTTTAGCCGGTCTGGAGTCCCTAGAGCGATCATTAGTGATGGTGGTACGCACTTTCGTAATATGCAAGTAGCTTCCTTACTTAAGAAATATTTTGTGCATCATCGGATTGCTACACCTTACCACCCGCAGACCAGTGGCCAAGTTGAGGTCTCTAACAGAGAGATCAAGCGGATTCTTGAAAAGACAGTCCGACCAGACCGCAAGGACTGGTCTCAGCGCCTTGATGATGCCCTTTGGGCTTATAGGACTGCTTTCAAGACTCTGATTGGCATGTTCCCATACCGATTGGTTTTTGGGAAACCATGTCACCTTCCTGTTGAATTGGAGCATAGGGCATATTGGGCTATCAAAAAGTTCAATTTTGATATGGCCCAAGCTGGCGCTGAGAGAAAGTTGCAGTTGAGTGAGCTTGAGGAGTTGCGCAATGAAGCCTACGAGAGTGCCAAAATATACAAGGCTCGAACCAAGCATTTCCATGATAAACATATTGTGAGGAAGCAGTTCGAGTCTGGTCAAAAGGTGTGGCTTTATCATTCACGTTTCCATCTTTTTCCAGGGAAGCTGAAGTCCAGATGGGATAGACCATTTATAGTCCATAAAGTTTTTCCACATGGAGCGGTAGATCTTTTGGACCCTCGAACGGGTAGCATTTTCAAAGTTAATGGGCAGCGACTGAAGCCCTACATTTCTGATATGTTGGTGCAGCAAGACATTGAGGCTATTAACCTCGTGGATGCATGAGGGGCAGCACAGGTTTGTATGTTGTATTTTTAGTAGGATCTAGTAAATATCATAGATGGTTTTTCGTTATTTTGCTTTGCTTTCTTGTATCTCATGAGTATATTGTTAGATCAGGTATCCATTCTTGTGCATTCATAGGACATGCATTCATATGTCAGGTGACTTCTACTCTTTTCTTCCCATTATCTTGTTTTCATATGCAGTCCTTTAGTTTCATATAAGCATGGGGGAGTGCCACTGGGACAGTGTCATTTAAGCATGGGGGAGGGTGTAGTTTGCACACCCAATTTTTTCATGTCTTTGTACTTGCATTTTTATGTCAACTCATAAAAATTAGGCTTTTAGGGAATGAGTTTGAACTTATATGACTGCTTTGCAACATCTAACATTTTTAGAGAATTTTTAAGCCCCACGAAAAACTTTTTCTAACACGAATCTAGAAAACCATGGTTATTTATGTGGATTTCAAAGAAATGATTATAGATGCATGTTAGAGTTTATTTTGAATCACAAGTATGGATATGCACAGTTTTATTTTTTTTGAAAAACTAAGCAAATGAACAATATTGCATTTAAGAGCTCAAAAAGTGAAACAAGCATACGTTTAGTTGTTTGATATCTTCGTACTCCCTAGTAGCTGGGCTTAGACACAAGTTGAAGTGTTTGAGTCCATGTTGAAAAGGATAACGAAGGAAGTCAATTCTTTGTCTACGTTGATATATGTGGCCTATTTTGTTCGAGCAAGTAGAGCCTGAGGGGTGTTTACACCTGGTGCCCTAAAGCCATCTGGTTTGGGAGCCACCGGCCTGAAAGCCCGTTACATGGACTTTATAGAGAGCCTAATAGATATTGACATTGCACATGATAGAGAAGTAGACTATACGTAAACTATAAAAAATTGAAAGTCTAGTGACTCGAGCAATTAAGTCTGAGGGATACTTTGTATCTGGTGCCCTAAGGTCGTCTGGCTGGGAGTCACTGACCCAAAGCTCGTTACACGGGTCACGAAAACTGAAAATTTGATATAGTGCTCAATAAAAGAAAAAAAATATGTGAAAAAATGAAAATGAAAATCAAGAAAAAGAAAAGAGCGTAAAAGAGAAAAGTTCATTGCTTAGAAGCAAATATTGAGAAAACCTGTGCAAAACACATCTGAGTAAGGATAAATAAATAATAACATGTATGTGTGTGAATTTCTGAGACTGAACCATAAATGATTATGCTATTTAGAAAAGTGAAAGAAAAGGTTTTATTCTGTGGTGGCAGGGAAGACTCTAATCATGTTTTGATAATGCAATGACATGAAATATTTGTGAAAACGAACTCCTTAACTGCCTAATGCTTTGTGCTTTAAAATTTTTATGCATACTTGATAGAGATGTTTGTGGGTAGCATCACTGCAAACCCTCACGAGACCTTACTCGTCCACTGGGGTAACCCAAGGATTGAAAGGGCTTGTTGCATATGCTAAATGCAATCGTGACTCCTACGAAAGTGAGTTAGGTTTTTATTGTGTCTAGTTTAGTATTTTTGTTTTTGCTTCAGTTTGCTCGAGGACTAGCAAATGATAAGCATGGGGGTATTTGATCATGCATAATATTTGCATTTTATTAATCATTATTTATGCATAATCCATGTAAAAATTGCTCTAAAAACCCATTTTTATTGTTAGTTTTGAGAAACTGCATTGAATTGAATTTTATCAGAAGATCGGGTTTTCAAAGCTTTCCCTACTATTTTAGTATTTTTATTAGATTTAGATTTTCTTAATTGTAGCTTAGTTAGCTTAGGTTGGTATTAACTAATTTGTAATTTTTAGAAAGGTTGCTCCTTAGACAATAAAACATGTTTTGCTAAAGTGGGTCTTTTGAAAATTATTGAAAATTGTTGGACTTGTTTTGAAAATTTTGTTTTACCTTAATATAATATTATAAATAGTAGTATATAGCAGAAAAAAAGACATTTTTCTTGGGTGGACTGCACGCCTCTCTCTCTCTCTCTCCTGCGTCCTCTCCCTTTTCCTTTTCTTGTTCTTCTTACTGTATTCTCCAGCATCGGTTCGTCCATCTTCTTCATTGGGAAGGTGCAGCAACAGCCAGGATTAACCAATCTTTCCTCAACCCATCCAGCCGATCTCGGTAAGTCTCTTCTTCCCCTTCTCTTTATTTGTTTTTGCAAAGAGTAGATTTCTTTAACCGTGTTTCTTGTTTTGATCTTTGTTTGGTTCAATTAGTTGCTTTGATTGTTGGTATCGTTGTCTGTCATTAGTTTAGTTTAGTTTTTTTTAGAAAAAAATACACAGTGTTTCACGCTGTGAAGAAAAAAAAAGAACGTTGTTGGGCATACTCCAGTTACAGCCGTTCACTTTGAAGGTTTTATATTGCAGTCGTGTGCTTGAATAGCTTACAGAAATAAGATCAGTCGGTTCCTTAGTCAGCAATTGTTTTTTTTTTATGTGGTTAGGATTAGTCGTTTTGTGTTAATTAGTTGTAGCGTTGTGTAATAGTTAGGTTCAACGTTGGTGTTAGTTTGTTTTATTCAGTCATGATTCTGTCATAGTTTTTTATTCAGCATTCGTTATTACCTACGTTAGATAAGTCCATTAGTTGTTTATTAAGTAGTTCATTGCATATGTTCTTTATTCATTAGCTGTTTATGTTGCTTTGTTTACATAGGTAGAATAGTTTAATTGTTAGTGAATAGGTCAGTCTAGAATTTGTCTTTATGTGTGACGTTAGTGTATTTCAGTAGGTTAAATAAATTACTTAATGTCAATAGGATAGGGTAGTTGATTGCTTGGTTCAATAGGTCATTAAGGTTATTATTTATATTGTTTAACATTTTAGTTTAGTTGTTTGCTTTGAATAGCTTAATTATATATATCTTAGTTATGTCAATTCATGTGTTGCTTAGTTGTTAGCTAGGTAATTTAGCCATTTAATTCAGTTTGCTGTAATTAATTGATCTATCATATTGTCGTGTTTTATCTCACGTTTTTAGTCATTTAAAGCTTTATTTAATTGCATAGCCATGTCTTAGTTAGTTTCTTGATTTCTTTAATTAGTTAACCATTGATTAGTTAATTGGGTTGTTTTACTATTTTGTCTTTTAGTGTTAGGATAGATTAGTTGTTCATGTTTAGTTTAGTTACTTAATTCAACTCTTGTGTTGCTGATTTCTGTTATCATAGTTAGTAAATTTGTGTTAGTTTTTGTCGTACTGCTTTATTTTTGTGTTTTTGTGTTTTGCAGGGGAGCATTGGAACGTGCGGTCGAGCCTTTAGACCCTCAGGGAGCCCTCAAAAAAGCAAAAGTTCAAGAAAACATACATTACCTCAAGAAGGGACAAGAAGACTCGAAGCACTGAAGCCTTTTCTTTTCTTTTTAGATTAGGGTTTTATTTTATTTTATTAATTGGGTTTGTAATAAAACCATTTATTTATTTTGTTTAAGCCCTCTGCGTAGGGCCGTACTCCCTTAGTTAGTTAATTATTTAATTAATTCTTTTTATTTTGGCAATAAAGCGTAGCATAGTTGTGTGTTTGAATACGAGTATATCCCGTTCCCTGAGATCGACCCGGACTCCACCACTCGTGCGAGCCGATTTTTATATTTTTGGTGTCTGGCTTTCACTGGATTTTCATTAAAAATATTGTTTTAAAAAGGGTTTTCATAAAACTCACACCAGTATTTATGGCCATAGTCAGAATACGAAGAAAACCAAGATTTATGATCTTCATATTAGCCACCTTCATCCTACACTCTTAGGCTAACTTCAAAAATGCACTGCATTTATCAAAGTTTCAAAAGGATTTCTCAATTCCTCAATTGAAATTCCATTTCAAATTCATATTCATTCATTCATATCATTCAAATTGCATTATTTTCAAATTCATTTTCCAATTTCAATTTTAGAAAAATCAATTTTCTCAAGGATTTACCAAGTCTTTCTCAGGATTGGATTTTCTCAGAATTCTGAGTTTTCAAATGATATTTCAAAGCATTTCCCAAATTCAAATCAAGATTTTACAATGTTTTAAAATTCTCAAATTTCAAAATTCCAAGTTTTCAGAAATCAATTTTCTCAAAGATCTGATTTTTTTTAGAATCCATTTTCCATTTCAAAATCATTTTCCAATGAACTTTCTTGATTTTCTCAGAACTCTCAAATCCATTTCCTCAGAAAAGCAATCTAAATCTCAAAATTGATTTTCCCAAGATTCAAGTTTTCCTGAGAATTCATTTTCCAATCCAATTTCTGATTTCCAATGAAATTCAATGATTTTCCCAGGAATTCTAATTTCAAGCACTTTTCCAGTAATTTTCCAAGCATTTTCCAAAGCAAACATCATATTTTTCAAATTTGCATCTTTTTCGAAATTCCATAGCACATGCCTGATTCTTTGTGCATTCTAGAAAAATAGAGCATAATTTAGATAATTTAACTTAGTCAAAGCACACAATTGATCCTTGGTTCGATTACCCTTGGTAAAGGCGCCAGGAACGGTGGAACCTCGTACCGACAGGCGGATCCCATTCCACGAAATTTTCCCGCAAATTTTCAAAACGGAGGCGAGTAATTTTCAAAAACCATTTTTAAAACTTTGGTCAAGTTTGACTCACAGAATTCTCTCTCTCGCAAGAGAGGGGGAAAATTTTGTGATGATAACAATAGCTGAATTTGAGAAATAGAGAAATTTTTTAAATGAATATCCAGGGTTTTGAAAAGATGAAGTAAATAAGAATTTATAAGTGTTATTCATAAAAGAAGTCAAACTATACAAGCAATGATGCACAGAACAACACTCTCTAGAAGTTGACTCTAAATGCAATATTTGAAATGGCTTGTAGGACCTTAATCCTAACTCTATGGTTCCGATCATCTTATTCCAATCAAGGTACGCCGATATACTCAAGTCGAAGCTCAAAGTACGTGCCATAGAAATATTTCTTCGGTTCTAAGTGAATGGCTTCCCAACATCCAAGAGCGCCTACCAATATACTTCAGACTATGTGTAAACACCCAAAATTTTCACCATCATTCACAAACACCTGCCTCCTGCCACTGAGACCCACTCTCTGCAGTCTTCAGGGAACCTGCTGGTCGAAATCTGAGCCAGGGTTGTTCACAACCCAAATTTTTACAAAAATTTCAATATTTTATCCTACAATCAAGATTCAACCCTCATTTTGGCTCAATTTTAATTATCAGTTCTCATCCTCAGATAAAAATCTCCAAATTTTTTGTCTCTGCCAGGGATCCAGGACTTTAAGTCCCTCATCCAGGGTTTACATTTTACATGTCATTGCATATCACTGTATGCATTCGACATATCATTTCATTGCATTGCATGTCATTGCATTTCATTATCGAGATCCAGCACTCCTATTTTCAAAATATTAGATCCAGATTCAAGTTTTTAAAACTTTTTTTTCGAAATCAATTTCAAAACCTGGGTTTTAAATCGACATTTTTACCATTTGCCAACCCCCAAGATCTTATATTTCAAAATGTTTCCCTCAGAAAATAATCTGGATTCGTTTGAAACTCAATTTCACCTCTCAGATGAGACCCATTTAGGTGGTGTCGCTTCTGAATTCCTTTATTTATCAAAAATTTTAGAGTCCTAGTTGGATCAGGACTTTGTATTTTCATCTTTTTGAACCTTTTTTAAAACTCCATTCTAATTTTGAACCAGTTTTGGTCATATCCTTGCACATTTCTGTCATTTTGGTTAAAATTTTAGAGTCCTAGTTGGATCAGGACTCTTTTTCCAGAGTCCTAATCGGATCAGAACTCTACCTTTTACTACCATTTTACCTGTTTTTTAGAAAACCTTTCAAAATCTTTTGTTTTGGCCAAAATTTTAGAGTCCCAATTGAATTAGGACTCTTTCTCAGAGTCCTAATTGAATCAGGACTCTATCCTGATTTCATCCATTACTCTTGTTCTTCACTTGTTTTTAAAACCTTCTCATCTAATTTTCAAAATCTTCCATTTTAGCCAAAGTTCTAGAGTTCTAACCGGATTAGGACTCTTTCTCGGAGTCCTAATCGAATCAGGACTCTATCTTTCGTTGGTATTCTGCCTATCTTTAATCAAATCTGTCAAAATGAGTCAAAAACTCAAAGTTTTAGTTGAACCAGAACTCTATTCAAAGAGTCCCAGTTGGATCAGAACTCTGACCATGATTTCAATTTTGCGAGAATCTTTTCAAAATCTCTTTATTTATCTTTTGAAATTTCAAAATTATTACACCTTTATCATAGAATTTTAAAATTCTGGGATTTTATCCCAAAGTCCTGATCGAATCAGGACTCTGTCTCAGAGTCCTAATTTTCTAGAGTCCTGATCGAATCAGGACTCTATCTTGAGTTCATTTTCTCACTTCATTTTCACTGGTTTTCAAAAAGTTCTTTTTAGAAATCTCGTCATTTACTTTCTAAAAAACCAAAAAATTTCAGAATTCTAGTTGAATTAGGACTCTTCCTCAGAGTCCTAATCAAATCAGAACTCTGAAACAAACTTCAATTTTATCTTATTTTCACCTGTTTTTTAAGATTCCCTCATTTGTTTTCTCAGAAAATCCAAAAATTTGAGAGTCCTAGTCTGATTAGGACTCTGTCCCGAGAGTCCCAGTTAGATCATAACTCTGTTTGATTTCAATACTTGTTATTTTCAATGTTTTCATTGTTCTTTCATCTATTTTCAGAAAATACCAAAAAAATCTAGAGTTTCAGTCCGATTAGGACTCTGTCCCAAAGTCCTAATCCAGTTAGGAGTCTATTCTGAAGTTTGTTTTCACTTTCATTTTCATTCATTTCTATTTGTTTTTCAAAAATTAGGTCATTTTGCAAAGTCCTGGTTGATTCAGGACTCTATTTCAGAGTTCTAATTAAGTTGGGACTCTAACCCTGGCTGTATTTTCTGACTTATTTTACCAGTTCTGATGAAATCTTTCAAAAACTTCTTCGTTTGACTTTCAAAATTTTAAAATCTCAGAGTCCTAATTGGTTTAGGACTCTGGTCTAGAATTTCAGTTTGCTCATAACTCTATTTTCAAAACCTTTGAATTTCACCTGTTGATTTTAACCCCTTTTCAAAGCCATTTTCAGTCTTTATTTCAATTTTTTCAAAACTTCGATGTGGAGCTGTGAACACCCCAAATTTTTTAAAAATTTATAAATATTCCCTTTTTGCCCTTTTTCTTCATTTTCTGGGTAATTGAGTCACTTTTAAATATAAATCCCATTTTATTTCTCAAGTTTTCTGAAATTAAATTCATCTTGTATATTTGACTCAATTTTGGATCTGGATCTAGATAAAAGATCCAAATCTGAGCTTCTTTGTCCCATTTTTTAATCAAATTCTCAAAATCACCAAAATAACTTTTGAAAGGCTCAGACACATCGTCCGGTATCCGCTTGGACCCATCGTGTTGTATTTCTCAATTCGAGGTTTAGAACCCGAATATTTTCTCAAAACTTGGGTCCAAACCCATTTTTTTAAGAAATTTTCCCAAAATAGCCTTAAAAAAACCTTCTTTTGTAAATATTTCCCAAAAATACAAAAAAAAATAAATTTTAATCCTCGTTTTCTCGTAAATTTTAAGGTTTTATTCCAAAAATACCAAAAAAATGGAAAAATATAAAGAAAAAAATATATATCTAACAAAAATCGGTTTTTGAGAAAACCTCTTTTTGAAAATATCCCTTTTTAAGAAAAAACCTTTTTTAGAAAAATCCGGTAAAGGAGCCTTCTTTTTAAAAAAAATTGTGACAAGTCAAGGGGTCGAAGGCAAAAAGATTTTTTCCGCTCCACCTTCTTCCTCAATCACAATCTCAAACCCCTTTTTGCCATCGAAACCCTTAACCGCAGTCAGCTACCTCTGAACCCTCCATCACCTTCCGGAAGCTTCCATGACCTCCATCCACCCTCCGATCGCCAACGGCTTGGCACGCTTCATTTCTCCACCTTCGATTGCCAACGACGCACAACCCTCTCACTCGGACCATCGATCTGCAACAGAAGCCCTCTTTCTCGAGGCTTCTCCTTTTCTCTATAAAGGAAGGCCAGCGAGAAACGAAGGGAGGATCTTTTTTTTTCGGATCATCCGTGATCGACTCCCCATCTTTCCCATTTTTTTTATTTTCCCTGAAGCCATTCTCTGGGCGGATCAAAGAAACACCATCCATCGCATCTCCATCATCGAGCACCACCCATCGATCTTCAATCTCCCCCTCTGGCATCCGTTCTCCTCAGCATCTTTGTCAAATCTCCAGCCACAACCGCGAAATTCCATCAAGAAGGTAAGTCCATCCCAATCTCTACACGGAGTAATCTCTTCTGATCGATTGGAGAAGATCAATCCAGCCTGAGGATTCAGAGAAAGCAGCACCCTCCGACCGAACCAATCGAAGCAAAAACTCCATTGCGGTGAGTTCCCCATCCCCGTTCATTTTTTATTTTTAGCTCCTCCCCCCCCCCCTTTTTTTCTTTCTTTCTTTCTTTCTTTTCCTTTCTTTCTTTCTTCTCTTTCTCTGTTTTTGTTTAATTTCTCTGTTCTCCCATTTTTGCTCCATTGAAGCATCTGGGGTAGAGTTTGTTTTGCCTATAGCAAAACAACTTACCTCAATGCAATAATGATGGAATCCGCAGATTCCGACATATTTTAGTCTTTTGGAAAGTTGGGTTTTCTCCAATTCGCTTAGTATTTAGTACTTCCCTTTCATGGGGATTGCTTTCCATGAGTTCTGATTCCCCATTTATATCATAATCCATACGCTTGGGGTCATTACATTCTGAATTTGTGATAGTGCGATTTCTGCCATTTTGATCGTCTGGTTAATATAGTTTATTGTTTCATTTTTGCTCCATCGATCCTGTGCAAATCTATCGCCCTATGTACCGCAATACCAATCTGATTTTCTGTTTGCGTTTTATCATCTGACTTTCGATTGCTGGTTCTCCTTTTAATTGTATTTGGCGTTCGATTTCCTCTCTTGATAACATTTGATCATATCCTTTTTTCTTTTTCTTTTTTCACCATATGTTATTCATTTTATGGCAGGGTGATTTATTATATTTGCCTTTTTTTCGCAACATTTCTGATTGTCATGTTCGTTTTCATGGTATATCATTTTGATTTATCTACCACATGTGTTTCGATTTCCTCGAATCCCTATTTCCCACATTTTGAGTTATATTCTACATCATGTATTTCTCGTTCATCATGTCAATTAGCATTAGATGTCTCATATCATGAACTGAATCGATTCATCAGGTCCAGTCACCCAGTGAGAATCGATTCAAAATCATCGTCTGTCTCACAGGATGCATCATGAAATCAGATTTGAAGTCTTTTGTTCAAATTTGCAGAGAAATCTATTCCACATCTGACCTGAACCAGGATATATGATAAAATCTGAGTGAATTCACCTTACGAGATACCCTACTTTGTTGTGGTTTACTAAATTCACTATGTGTTGTTATTATACAGCACGACATTGGGTTTGATGTACATTTTTTTTTGTGTTGTTTTATCATATTCACATGATCATCTTCACAATATCCACCTCGCATCATTTTGCATGCATTTTTGTTTATTCACGGTTTGATTCCACAATATGTTTTATCGTCACTGATTCATCTGTTGTTTATCTAATTCACTGATTCGATTGCTGTTTTCATTGGTTTCATTGATTCATTTCCTATCAAGTCAGTAAGAGCCCACCATATATTCTGTTGAGATATGAGCATCATGGCACATGACCCATGGGTGGCTACTATGGCACATGATAAGGATCAACTCTTTTGAAAATATATAGACGTGAATTGTTGAAGGGCTATGTATAGATTTGTTCATAATGAATCAGAGGTAAGCCTAAATTTCTCTGAATTCATTTAATATGTCTTAAAGCTTAGCAGTAGATCTGTATGTTAAATCGTGCTCCCAAGTAAAACAGAAGATGAGGATTTACTCTGTGTGGCTGAAAGATGCCACGAGCTTAAAGCCTTCCATCTAAATTCGCAGCGTGGATATAGAGTGACAAGCCAGGATTTTCTCTGTGCTCAGTATTTTCATTGTTTTTCATTTATTCTAGCTCTCTGTATGTTTTGAGCCTTCGGTGTTTTGAATTGCATATATTTCGGGCTTTCTGTGCACAAGAATCTTCGTTAACCTTCTGTGTTTTAGAACACATTATTGTAATTTTATTTTACTATTTTGTCGATACAGTTAATAGTAAACATTACCTCATTGCTAGCATGTGTATCTACTCATCTTGTTGGGTCTCAGCTGCTATAATCCCCATTGCATCTGGTTATTAGGCTGAAGAAATATTTACTGTGTTCGAACTACTGTTTGGGATTCCTGTAACATGCATTGAGAGCAGCATTTAGACGTCATTCATGGACGATCATCTTCTGTTATGAATCACTAAAGCCACTTGCTGGGCATCATAATGATGACGTTATGGGTTATACAATAAAGAGAAGAAGAGGCCAATATGATCTTATGTGTGGTTTTCTTGCCTATCAATCAACAAATTTTGGATACTTCCAATAAGGAAGTGTGGGAAGGATTACGAAATGGGCTAACGTGAAATGTTTGAGTCAGGTTGCAGAAACATTGTAGTAGAGAGTCGGTTGATGGAAGTGGCTGAATCAGATGATGGATGTAGGAACTAAACTGGAAAGGACAAGCCATGATACGATATTGCTTTACCAGAGAAATTGCTGAATTTTCCTTGCATTAACATCCCTAGAACATGTTTTGCAAGTTACAACCATGAAGTGATCTCGTTATCAGTATATTCTTAATAATGTTGATTTTGCAGGGGTTTCATCACTGTATGATTCTAAATCTTTGTTTTGCTGAAGATCCATCATGATTTTTAACTGAGTTTCGGTAAACTCACTGCATCATTTACACATCCCTCCCCCTTCAGCAGCCTTTTGCAGCAGTTAGTGGTCTAAAATTCAGATCAGAGTGGTTCTGAGATTCAACCTCTAACCATGGGTTCGCTGGATGGATATAATTGACCTGGTGCATTTGTTTCTGTTTCAGGTCAGGTCTGTTGTAGGCCCCTCAAAGCCCTCCCCGTCTGATATCTCTCTATATCCCTTTCCAACATTCACTGGTATGGGTCCTCCTTTAGAATCTTTCTCTTTATTCCGCAATCTAGGTTTTCTGTATTTCTGAGTTATATTATTATTGTTTTGCCAATATTGTGACAATCTCATTGAGTGACATTTCTTTCATGACTAAGGCATGGTTTTACATCATCAGATTCTGAGAATGCATAAGGAGTTAGGAGGTGTTATAATGATCCATTGTTTAAAGCCATTTCGAATAATTAGGTCCTAATCATGTTCATGGCCTGCCACTGTGAATATGTGGGATACAAATCCCTGTCACTATTTCCAGAAGCAGCAAATTTGGACTTTGCTGAATCGCCAGCAAGTATCCATCCATATATTCACCTGTGCACAACCTTGTGTGCACCTCCCATACATAGCACCTGTAAGAATATGGCACATATACCTTGCATCTGCACACTGGCATATCCACTGTGTACAGGGGCACCCTGCATATATTTGTGCTAAGTATACATCCATAAAAATGAGTTTTCATTGAGCACATACCTACAATAGGTATATTCAACTCATCTTCATTGTAAAGGTACAACTGCATCCACCAAACATTCAGGCTGTACACGAATACATTATCGCCTGCTTTCCTTTCAAAATTAGGATGTGCCACAGAAAATCACCACAATATAGCCTATTGGGTCCACCTGAGGCCTCGAATGGGAATACCTTGATGGGCCAGTTGAGGTCGCCGTGACCTGTTATTTCACTGTCAAGATACCTTGGGGTGCCATATGAAGCTAATTTATTAAACAATGCATGAGCACTTTGAGAGATTATTCCTACAAAAAGATTAGCTGGTTAATCAACTTTGTAATGTTGTATATCCTCTATTAAACGATGCATGGAGTACCACCATCACTTTTATCCACCAATATTGAATATATGTATATAATATATGTATATACATATATATATACTCATATATGTATATATAGGCATCCGTGTGCGTATAGGTATGTATATAGGTATGTGTGTTTTTTTTCATCTCTTTATCAAGTATGTCCTGACATATGAGCATTTTCTCTTACCTTTAGCATCTTTTGAATTCCATGTGATATGTGTAATGTTTTTTTCTATTCTTAATACTAACCAAGTATTTTGCAGGGGAATATGTGGAAAAGAACATTATTCTGAGTTGTAAATTTGATTTCATGTATTGTAATAGCTAGATCCTAAAGAAAAATTATATTTTCTGTTTTAGGTAGAATGAATGAGCATTGTAAATATCATGAATTACTTATTCTCATTTTTTCTCCTTTATTTTTCTAAAAATCACGAATGGGAACACGAATGGCATGTGCACCATTTCGTAAGAGGTAAATTAATCCTAAGGTGATGATTTACATCAATGGCCATAGTCAGGATGTAAACAAAACTTAGGATTTTTATCTTTTATAAAATAACATTGGATCCACACTAGGTCCTCTTCAAAAATCATCATATTTTCAAAAATTCCCTTCTTTTATTAGAGTTTAACTTAAAATTGGCTCAAAATATATACCAATGGCCATAGTCAGGGTATATTGAGAGTTAATTTCATTTTAAACTCTGTAAAAGCACAAAAATATGTTTTATTCTTCACTTGAATTTAAATATAGATCATTATATAATACATTCAATGACCATAGTCAAGGATGTATTATATTTTCAATCTTATTTCAATTCATGTAAAGAATGAAATATGATTTTCAAAATCCAATTTCAAAATTCTTTAAATTCATTCATCATTTAGGATAGAACTGCATCATATTTTCAAAATTCCCTTTTTCAAAACTCCAAGTAATGTAAATATTTTCCTCAATCTATCTTCAATCCTTATCAAATCCAATTCATCCTTTCATTTTTCAAAATTCTATTTCATTTTCAATCTCAAAGTTCAATTTAACTTTGAGATTTCAAATTCATTTTATATTCAAATTCAAATCAGATTTCAAAATTCAAATTTGACTTTGAAATTCCAAATTCATTCAAAACTCCAATCAAACTCAAAAGTTCAATTTAACTTTGAGATTCTTGATTCATTTTCTAAAATCCGAATTCAAGCTCCAGATTCAAGTCCAATTTGACTTTGAAATTCATTTGTATATTCAAGATTCAAATTCTAAATCTCATTTTTCAAGTTCAATTCAAACTTGGAAGTTCTTGATTCATCTTCTGAATTTAACAAATCCATTTTAGGATCCAGGATTCAACATTCATATCGGATCTCAGACTTCAGATCCAATTCCATTTTAGGATCCAGAATCCAA
This sequence comes from Nuphar pumila, assembly GCF_984573655.1. Classification (NCBI taxonomy): domain Eukaryota; kingdom Viridiplantae; phylum Streptophyta; class Magnoliopsida; order Nymphaeales; family Nymphaeaceae; genus Nuphar; species Nuphar pumila. Next base: position 28,009,148 of record NC_143259.1, on the reverse strand, counting down.
TTTCTACCTTGGATCTCAGGCTCCAGATCCAATTCCATTTTAGGATCCAGAATCCAGTTCTACTTTGGATCTTAGACTTCAGATCCAAAATCCCTTTTAGGATCCAGAATCCAACTCTAATTTGGATCTCAGACTTCAGATCCAAAATCCATCTTAGGGTCCAGAGTCTAACTCTATTTTTGAATCTTAGATTTTAGATCCTAAATCCATTCTAAGATCCAGAACCTATTTCAGGATCCAGAATCCAAACCCATTTCCCAATTCCAACTTTCAAATCCAGTTCTATTTCATTTCCAGATTTCAAATCTAAAGTCCATTTACAGATTACATCTGGATTTTTTAAATTCATTTCTATTTTGGATTTCTCAGATCCATCCTAATTTCAAATTTAAAATTCAAATTCCATTTCATTTTCCTTTCCTAAATCCAAGTTTAGAACTCAAATTCAACTTCAAAATCCATTTCTGACTTTGAAGCCTCATTTCTTATCTTTCATCTTCAAATCTTTCTCTTCAAAATCAAGATTTATTTTTCCAACTCTGAAGACTTAGAACTCCTCTGATCTATCTCAAGTTCTAAGTTAGATTCAATTATTTCTTCACTCCCTTACCAAGTTCATCTCAGAATACTTGGAAATTTTTCAAAACATCTTTCAAAAAGAGCATACATCCTTGCATTGCACAAGCATGATTATTTGTGCATTTAGATCTTTAGGATAAATTCTTAGATGATATTTAGGCAAAGCAAAAGGCATAGATTCGATCATTGGTTCGATTACTCCTAGTAAATGCGCCAGGAACGGTCGAACCTCGTACCGACGAGCGAATCCCGTCTCTCCAATTTTTCCCGCAAATTTTCAAAACGGAGGCGAGTTAAATTTCTAAATACTTTTCAAATCAAGGTCAAGTGAGACCGCGCAAAAGAGTTTCTCTTCTCTCTCTTTCTTTCTTTCTTTCTTTCTTTTCTCTTCTCTCTTTCTTTTCTTTCTTTTATTTTTCTCCCTTTAAAAAAGAGGAAAATAGAGGTTAGAAAATGAAAAGAGAAGGAAGAGAGAAAAACCATAAAGAGAGGAAAAATTTTGCGATGATCACAGTTTTGGCGACCGTGATGGGACCCGTCTTCGTCCGGTTGAATCTATGCCTTTGCTTTGCTTTAATATTTTCTAAGTCTTTATTCGTCTATGTCAGCTTCATTTTCATGCAAACCGTAGGAGCCTAGACTCTGTCCTAAAGCTGACATCATTGCATATAGGATCTAAGTATGGTTTGGTAGGACCATATTGAGGAGATTATTCTATGATCACATTAGACTTAAGTTTTAAATACAACTCTCCTCAATTCTAGGGATTGAATGCAAACAATGTGTGCATGTGTATGCTTCTATTCATTTAAAATCTATCTCTTTAGGACTTGCATTAGAGCCTTCTAGATTTATTGCATGTTGAGCATATTTTGAAAACCTCCCTACCTATATTGTCCCGGTCTTCACGTTGCTGGGCTGTCTCACTGAACCATAGTTCGGGAGAGAGCCTCACAACTGGACCACTTATTTGGGTTCGCGCCCCCTACCACGTACCTAAGGGCCATAGTCCGAGGTATATCGGTAGGTGCTCAAGGATGTTGGGAATCCCTTACCTTAGAACCGGAGAAATATCTTATATGCCACGTACTTCGAGCTTCGACTTGAGTATATCGGCATACCTTGATTGGAATCAGATGATCTGAACCATAGAGTTAGGATTAAGGTCCTACAAGCTATTTCAAATATTGCATTTAGAGTCAGCCTTTAGGGAGTGCTGTGTGCGCATCCTTGTTTGTGCAACTCTGATTGTACGATGTTTTTTCTTGTATTCTCCTGTATATATCAAAACATTCTTTAAAACCCTGGATGTACTATTCAAAATTTCCCTCTATTTTCAAAAACCCCAGGTGCATATTTTTCCTTTACCTACATTCTTTTCTCTTTTGTGTCAAAAATTTTCTTAAAAGGCCCTAGTCTTTTTCCAAGTCCCTTGATCTTTTCAAAATTTCCAGGATTTATGTCTATCATCTTCTTTCATCAAAAGTCTATCAGTAAGTCCTGCATTCTATCTGACTCTTTTCCTCTCTTGCCTCAGTATCATTCCGATGGCGTCCGAATCTCCTGATGCTATCTTTCCCAAGGATCATGTCTTTTATCAAATAAGGGATGGAACCCCAGATCATCGGGACATCCAGTCCCGCACCTTCTTCCCTCGGTGGTATTATTCCTGGTTTGCCACCTTCTCGCACATGTTCCCAGACCACTTGGATGATTACGGATTGGAGATGGCATCGGCAGTTGGCAAGCGAATCATCAACGGCAGCTTGATTCAAGCTATGGCAGAATGGTGGAATCCGCGTACCTGTACATTTTGGTTTCCATGGGGAGAGATGACTTTGCTAATGGATGAGTTCAGTGACATCATGGGATTGCCAGAACCAGCTGGTCAGCCAGATGACCCGGTCGAGCAGCAGTTCTTGATCAATGTCAAAGGGATAGATGTTCAAGAAGCATTAGCCAAAGCTACAGGGAGCAGATCTTGGCCTCTCACGGAGATCAACGGAAGTCAGTTCATCGATCTGTTCGGACTCTATCACAAGTATGGGGCCTATGAAGAAGTCGATACCTTGTCTCGAGCAGCGAAAGAAAGAATTCAGCATGCCATGGTCCTATGCACAGTGGGACTAGCGTTCTTTCAGGATGATCAGAATTTCATCGATGTCAGAGTCGCCCAACTCTTTCAAAGATGGGGAAGCAAGCAGACCTGTCAGCTTTCGGTGTCCATGGCAGCTCTAGCCTTTCTCTATAGAGGCTTAGCTCGCTTCGCCCTCAGAGAGACCATCTTGGTGGAAGGATGCACGTATGCCTTGCAGTCGTGGTTCCTGCGACATGTTCCATCTAAGGCCAGTTCCTTCAAGTTCAACAACAAGAAGCCGAAATCTATTGATCAGTATCGAACATTGATCGAGAGTCTGCACCAGGAAGAGATCCTCTGGGACTATTTTGACAGACAAGAGTCAGTCCCTCGCTACACTTATGCTCGTAGCAAGCGTTACAGATTGCTCGACCCTTTCTTCTACGTCGACTATCAGCCAGAGAGGTGTCTTCGACAGTTCTCACAGCGGCAGATTCGTGTCAACACCCGCTTCTCGACGGACCGCATGCCAGAGTTCGATCTACGATCGGATCAGTGGTCTGGGGCATACCACGTCACCAAATACACTTGGGACTCCTTTATTCCTTTGTCTATATTTCCTGGTCCTAATGTATCGTCGGAGTATCGAGAATGGTGGCAAATTGTCTGCCCACCTTCTCTTTGTATTTAAATTTTGTCATCAATAAAAATGCAACTTTTTGTTCTGATGAAAAGCTTTTTTTGTGGCCAAATTTTATTTTTTATATGGTCACGATTCTCGTGACAAATTCATCCTCGGTGATGGTCATAAGGCGCACTTTTGTTGCCGCAAAAAGGTGACACAATTATTGCAAAATTTGTGATGACCCAATTTCTGGTAATGGGATAACTTGTTTAAATCGTCTATCAATTCCTTCTTTCATGTCTTTTTCTCAAAAGGTCGCATTTTCAAAAATTCCTCCAGGCTCTAACCATTCTTCTACTTCTATATCAGAAATCATCTGGCATTGTCAAAAATGGTGCAAACCAGAGCTGGAAAAGAAACTGTTCCTCAGCACAGTGACAGCGAAATCGAAGCAATGGACTCTCCCAAATCGGTCAGGGGGTAGAATCAGAACCAAACCGATGACATAGACCCCGCCATGTATAATATGTTCAAAAGAATGATGACCAGAATGATGTCAGAACAGGCAGAGGCCAGTCAAAAGGAGGTTGCTCCGAAAAGCAAGCCAAAGAAGAAGGTTGTGAAAAGGCCAATCAGGATCATCAAGAAGAAAGTCCAGCCTGACACCACTTTTGAAGAAACAGAGTCAGTTGAAGAGGAATCAGAAGAAAAAGAACAGTTTGTTTATCATCAGAATCCTTCACTGCAGTTTGTAAAAACCGCTGCAGAGCCCGAATCGATAAACAAGCCCGTTCCGGCTAATGATCCGATGCAAGAGCAGATGAAAGAAATGAATCGGGCCATCAAAGATATCCACGCCAAAAGCAAGGGCAAGCAGACCTACTCTGGCGAAGATTTTTACCATGGCCTAGACGGGGATGACATTCTGGAAAATCTCCCTCGCAAGTTCCTTAAATTTGACGGAACGAGCAACCCTAAGGCTCATTTGGCCACTTTCTATGCTGAATGCGGTCGTTTCAGGAAAGACAACCGGGCGTTGTTCATTTGCTTTCCTCGCAGCCTAGAGGGGGTAGCAGCCAGGTGGTATGCAGACCACATTAATCCTATCGAGCTACGAGAGTTCGATAAAGTTGTTAACTTGTTCATTGAGCGCTTCATGTTCAATGTTGAAGCCTCACCAACCCTCAATCATCTGTATAATCTGAAGCAAAATGAGAATGAGAAAGCCAGCGAATTTATCCATAGGTGGAGAAGTACCTGTAACAGAATGAAGGTTCCTATCCTCGAAGAACACGCCATGCAGATTATTTTGAATAACTTTGCCCAGCCTCTGAGGAACCTCATTTCTACATCGTCCGCCAAATCATTTATCAAACTAATTGAGAGAGTCGAATGGCTCGAGACCGACCTGGACAATGGTCTTTACGAAGGATATCTTTTTGTCAGAGGAAATCCTGATCAAAAGAAGAAGGCACACGTCGCCTATTCTGCAGAATTTTCAGATCAGGGCAGCGGCAGTTCTGGCAGCAGGAAGAATAAGAAAAATCGTAACAAGAATGCCGGACATTCCAGGGCTAAAAGGACGAATTCAGCAGCCCAGAAGGGGAAGTTTGTCAAGCCACAGCCCATCCAGTCAGCACCTCAGCCAGAAGCAAAGCAACAATCAGAAAAGCTGAAGCACGAGGGTTGGAGTTATGATCGAGAGTTCACAGCTTTAGAGCAATCTCGCGAAGACATTTTGGAATATATGATGTCAAAGGGAATGATCAAACTCCCCAAAGTGGCAGATCCTCCGGTCACTATGGGAAAATGGACGGATAAATTCTGCAAGTTTCACCGGACTGTTGGACATGACACAGAGCACTGTTTTGTCCTTAAAAACATCATCCAAGACTGTATTGACAAGAATTTGCTAATTGAGGATGAAGAAGAACAGCCAGAAATCTTGTCCAAGCCATTTCCCAAGCATTCAGCTTCAGTCATCACGAAACATGCATTCTCTCTACAAGACAGCATCCAGCCATGTTCTAGTCAGGACATTCAGGATCAACATCAGGTCCTGGTCCTTCGCCAAGCGCAGTATTCTGCCAAGATGGTGGATACTGTGATCATCGCAAAATTTTTCCTCTCGTAATATTCTCTCTCTTCTTTCTTTTTTCCTTTCTAACCTCTATTTCCTCCTTTTTGAAGGGAGAAAATAAAAAGGGCAGAAAGAAAGAGAGAAGAGAAAAGAAAGAGAAAAGGAAAGAAGAGGAATTCTTTTGCGGGGTCTCACTTGACCTTAATTTTGAAAAATAAAAATAACTCGCCTCCGTTTTTGAAATATTTGCGGGAAAACTGGGAGATGGGATCCGCTCGTCGGTATGAGGTTTGACTGTTCCTGGTGCCTTTACCAGGGGTAATCGAACCAAGGGTCGAATTAATGCCTTTTGTTTTGCTAAGAAATTATCTAAGAATTTATTCTAAGTCTAGATACACAAAGAATCATGCTTGTGCAAATGCAAAGATGTATGCTCTTTTTGAAAGATGTTTTGAAAATTTCCAAGTATTCTGAGATGAACTTGGTAAGGGAGTGAAGAAAAATGATTGAATCTAACTTAGAACTTGAGATAGATCAGAGAAGTTCTAAGTCTTTGAAGTAAATCAGAGTTCGAAGAATGAATCTTGATTCTGAGAAAGAATGATTTGAAGTTTCTGAAAATGAAATTCCAAAGTCGGAAATGGACTTTGAATTTGAACTTGAATTTAGGAAAGGAAATGAATACTTGAGATGGAATTAAATTTAGATTTTGAAATTTTGAAAATTTGAAATTTAGAATGGATCTGAGAAATCAAATGGTATTTAAGAATAGAAATGGAATTAAGAGATTCAGATTAGATCCAAAAATGGAATTGAAATCTAGAATTGGAATTGGATTCCGGATCCAAGATTTAGAAATCAAGATGGACCTTTGTTTCTGGATCCTAAAATGGAGTGGATCTGAAGTCTGAGATCCAAATATAGAATTGGGTTCTAGATCCTAAGATGGATTTGGATCTGAAGTCTAAGATCCAATGTAGAGCTGAACTCTGGACCCTAAGATGGAATTGGATCTGAAGTCTAAGATCCAAAGTATAATTGGATTCTGGATCCCAAGATGGATTTTGGATCTGAATCTGAGATCCGAGGTGAATTGGGTTTTGGATTCTAAAGAATGGATTTTGGATCTAAAATCTGAGATCCAGGATGAGATTGGATTCTGGATCTTAGAATAGATTCTGGATCTGAAGTCTGAGATCCAAAGGGGAATTGAGTTCTGGATCCTAGAATGGAATTGGATCTGAAGTCTGAGATCCAAAGTAGAATTGGATTCTGGATCTTAGAATTGGAGTTTGGATCTGTAGTTTAAGATCCAATGTAAAATGGGGATCTGGATCCTAGAATGAATTTTGGATCTGAAGTCTGAGATCCAAGGTGAAGTTGGATTCATACTTGGAAATCTGGATCCAAGCTGAGATTAACTTTGGATTTGGGCTTTGACAGTCCAAATGGGACTTTTGAACACGGATTTGGGTTTTGAAAACCTGGATTGAATTTAAAATTTTAGGAAAGGTCAAGCTTTTGAGATTCAAAATCAATCTCAAACTGTGGCTTTTGAATTTTGAAGATAAGAAGATGAACTTGATTTTGAGAATGAATCAAGAATTTCAAGGTTTAAATGAAACTTTGAAATTGAATTTTTGAATTGAATTTGGATTTTTGGAGTTTGAATAAAATGGTTTTGAAATTCCAAAGTCAATTTGGACTTTGAAATTGAGATAGAATTGGAATATAAAAGATGTACAAAATCACTTGGGTTTTTCGAAAAAGAATTTTTGAAAATATGATGCAATTCTACCCTAAATGATGAAATGAATTTAGAGATTTTGAATTTTGGAATTTTGAAAAGCTATCCCATTCTTTAAATGAATTAAAAATGAGGTTGAAGACATAATACACCCCTGACTATGGTCATTGAATGTATTATGTAATAACTACATTTAAATTCAAGTGAAGAATAAAATACATTTTTGGTGCTTTTATAGAATTTAAAATGAAATTAACTCTCAATATACCCTGACTATGGCCATTGGTATATATTTTGAGTTAATTTTAAGTTAAATTCTGATAAAAGAAGAAAATATTTAAGGAAAATATGATGAATTTTGAAAATGGATCCAGTGTGGATCCAGTGTTATTTTGTAAAAGATAAAAACACTAAGTCTTGTTTACATCCCGACTATGGCCGTTGATGTAAATCATCAACTTAGGATTAATTTACCTCTTACGAAATGGTGCACGTGTCATTCGTGTTGCCATTTGTGAGAATTTGAAAAATAAAGAAAAGAATGCATGAAGAACAAGTAATTCATGATTTTTACAATGCTCATTCATTCTATATAAAGCGGGAGATTTAAACTTTCATTGAAATCTAATTATTATAACGCATAAAATTGGAGTTACAACTCCAAGTAATGATATTTTTCACATGTTCCCTGCAAAACAACTTGAATTAACATGAAAATAGAAAATGGCATATTTCATATGGATATCTAAGAAACTGTTCACATACTAAGATATAAATGATGGAAAGGATGGAGAATGCCATACCTACCTATATGCCTATATACACACACATATATATATATATATATATATATATATATATATATATATATATATATATATATATATATATATATATGCGAGTATATACTTATATATATGTACACATATACACACACATATATATATATACATTCATATATATATGTATATATATATATAAACATATTACATGTGACATACACTCAAAGTAGGTGGATGAGAGATAATCCGGTAGGTGCAACAGGAAGATGCAGCAGTGGATGCTGTGTGAATTATAGCAAATGATGCATTTTTGATTTACAGTCAGTAAACAACATGCCTTTGTGGGGTAGCTTTCAGCAAGTGTTAACAAAGTATTAAGGTAAATTTTTCATTGAATACTAACAGGATGCAGTGGTGGTTGGGCATAGATGACAATTGTGAAGGTGGACATATACAGTGTGTACACAGGGAAAAGTAGGGTGTTTATTATGCCAGAAACATAATGTCATGGATGAATGAAGGGTGCAAATGTACAAAATGTAATGAAAATGTAAGTGGGCAATGGGATGACAATCACACAACTATGTAATGTAAATACTGATAAATGAGCATCAATTATTGTCAAAGCATATGAGTAAACTAATCAGTCAACTTCAGCAATAGGGCAACTTGATTTTTCTGAACTGATCCGTCCCAGTATAACCTCTTGGCGAGTTACACTCAGTAGCAAATATTAATCATCAGTATGGTTCAGCAGATGAATCCCAAAATAAATTGAACAAGTTAGTTTCAGCAAGACTTCAATAGGTTGAACCTCCAGCGATATCTCTGATTTATAGCCCCCTGGTGAATGTGATCTTGTGTCTTCCACAGCTTAGCCTTTGATCCACAAGACCAGAGTAAGAGGTTGGTTACCCTGAGGCAATCCTAAGTGAAGCACATATCCCAGTTGTGGCAGCCATGATGAGTTGATCAAACACAATTGGCAACCCACTCCCTTAATTTGGGAAGCTAACTGTGAAAGCCTGAAGACCACGGCGATATGCTAATCTGCCATGAAAGCTGAAGGGCCACATCAGTTTGCAAACTGCTGCGGAAGTTCAAAAAGCCACAACATTTACCATAAGTTCTCTGTACATATATATACATAAACAGATAAGCCAAAGCAAAGAAATAGAAAAAGACATCACTTAATACGAACTTAGTAAAACAAGCAAACCAAAGAGGGCAGACCTGAGTTGCAAAGGAAATCCAGGCCTTAAACAGTAATCTGTGTTTATCTTACACAACATCCGTATTCATACCTTGTTCCTTGATAAAATGGTGGTATAGAAAAACCTAAGATAAGATCAGGAACTAGACGGGTGTATATAAAGATGCCACAGGAAAAATGAACAATCACATTGCAAGATGCCCAAACTGTTTCTAGAAAAACTGGTGTAGAGAATGGGTTATTGTATTCAGTATGGAATCATCCAACCTCTTTTATTCTAATAATGAACTATTGTGCATCGTATTGAATTGAATCTCTTACCAAAGAAAATGGTGCTAACAGGTTGCCACGATGGCCCAGTGACTTCCTCTAGTTTCACAGAAAGCAATAGAACAGACAATCAATTGTTTTAAGGGTGAAATCAATGCTTTTCCAGCGGCATCAACATCTGACATACAACAATCAGGATATTGCAGGCTGCCTATCACGATGCTCCGCATTAGCATATCTAGATATTTCCAAGCAGCATGCCATAATGGTGCCAGTCAACATATTGGGATGCTTTTACAGGTGATCCGATGGGTAATTCCACACAGTCTGTTGAATGTCATTTCATCTGAGAAGACGCAGATAGATTCTTTAGAAGGATGTCTCCAGACACATTGTGAGCCTTGGTTGTGATTGATTTAGGTGATTGATTCCATCGTCAGTGATACTAGCAATCGCAGAGATTGGCAGTGACAGTGTGATGGGAGGACATAGCAACACTAAATGATAAGTACTAAGTGCAAATAGAGTAGGTATCTGCAGCAGTAGGATCCGATTTATAGCAGCAAGATATTCATGGTGGATTATAATAAACGAGGTAAAATTCTATAGTAAAACAGAGATTTGCATGAGATTAAATGAACTGCTCCTAAACAGGAATTCAAAGGAAATAGATAGAAAAGAGCCAACATTACAGGTTCATTGCGCAAACGGAGAGTCCAAAATGATACTCGGCACCACAGGATTAATCAGTGAATCGATTTTCTGCAAAGTAATCATTCACTATGTCACAGATTTGCCTTGCATCAATTTTCTGCAAAGTAATTATTCATTGTGTCAAGGATTTACCCTGTATCATAAATCGATTTTCTGCAAAATGATCATTTACTGTACCAGAAATTTACCTTGTATCACGCTTTATGTGCTTTCACAACAATTCCAAGTTTGCATTGACAAGTCAAAGGGATGCCCCTTTGCGTCTAACACAATAGCACATCCTGAACCACTTTCATGATATAAAATCCTAACAGAGATGGGAGAGATATTGGAACTTTCCAATATATCCATCCTACTTCATTATATACTCACTTTATCATTAAATGATAAACACATTTATGGCTTTGGATCTAGCAAGATAAGACCATCAAAAGGTTGATGCATAAAGCCTATTGCAATCACGTCCAGTGCTTAAATGGTAATTCAAATGAGATATTTCACAACAAAACCCAGGTCTAGTTCCAGGTCCTTTTGCAGGGAAAAACTTCACTAGTGACTGAGAGACAAGTCCATCATGGACTAAAACAGGATAAAAACAGAACACTGTTAAGAGATTGTAACGAACATAAGAGAAGTGGGTTTATACTGGTCATATACAAAGTTTTAATCAGGCCAAATGATTCTAAATGATCTAAGAAACAGTCGATTCTACCAGCATAAAATGGGACAGAAGAAGATAATCAAGCAAAAAAAAAAAAAAGATTAACCTGAGAGATAGACAGAAAATATGATGAGGAAATAGGCTGATAATACATAATCTCAGGTAAAAATAATGACGAAAGATAGAGTTTTAATCCGACTGAAACTCTGAGGAAGAGTCCTAATCCGGCTGAAACTCAAGAATTTTGGCTCTTTTGAAAATCAGATAAGAAGGTTTTTAAAACAGGTGAAGAATGGTTGCACTTTTTGCAGTGGTATTTTTAAAAGATATTTTTCAATAAAACAGTTGGAAAATCGTCAACCAAAAATAATAAAAATCGACTTTCCACGAATGTGGCAAGTACGGGTCGAATCCACAGGGAACGAGAACTATCCAAATTACTTCTAAGAATTTCAATTTATTAATATCAAACTCATAATCTCAGTTAATCAATACAAATCTAAAGGAATTACAAACTAAAAATTACAGATAACTAGAAATAAAATTCTAATTCTTCTCCAGATCACCAAGGGCAATTTCATCCTTTCACCAAGTATAATTTTTTCGTGCTTGACAAGATTAACCTTGTAATCTGTAGTAAGCTTATTAACCTAACACAAAGAAAAGAACAAGTCAGTACACAATTCTGATAATTAAATCTAAAATTATACTAAATCTAATTCTATAAAGAATTAATACAAATTCAAAATTAACTAAATAGCAAGTCTAATTACCTCAACTAATTATTCTAGGTTTAACTAAGTTAATTATTGCAAATACACTAACTAACGTATAGAAAAACACTAAAACTACCGAAAATCACAAAACTAAGAAAATGACTGTTTTACCCTCAACTAGTGTAAACGTGGATTCTGAAGCAAACAGAGAATTTGAAAAAGGAAATGAAGTTCGATGTTCACGAAATTTTTTCTGTTCAGTTTCTGACAGATTCAAGAATCTGTCAAACTTTACGGATTTGAAAAACGCCTTCTGAAGCTCCAGATATAAGCGTTTCAAATTCATAAAAATCTGGAAATCGCATGTCCCGAAACTGAAAAACCCGAAAAAACTGATTTTGAAAAATGCTTAAAAATCAGACCAAATCAACTCGAAATGAGCTGATTTTTGGTCTGCTGATAGGAAACACACAGATGAAAAGAATAAATGAAAACTTCTGGAAAAACTCAGAAAATATTCACATAAAATGACAAGTACTAGTTGCAATAAAAATCAGGTTTTTAAATCAATGCACTATTCATTTGAAATAACCATCTAATTGCACTATGACATTGAATGATATGTAAAAACAGTCCTAAATGTCCTAATTTACTGTTAACTACAGAAAATGAAATCAAATGGAGTGACTAAGCAAACATGCAATGAATTACACAAGTATCCCTAAATCTAATCCTAACAAAACATTATTTTTAAACTATGCTAAACTACTTTGCAAAACTAACTACACTATCCTTGTTAGATACTTCTAAATTAGAGTTAAATATGAATTTGAATCTACTAAAGTTAATATCTAACTAGGGTTAGTTGACTCAAGACACTAAGTAGGACAATTCATGTTTGACTTTGACTAAGCTCACACCCTACCTAAATGGACCCACTAGGGTTAACTAAATTTGAGACTTAACTAAAATAGACACCTAATAAATAGAGACTATTTGTTAAAACCGAAAAGGAAGAAAAATAATTAAATGAATCTATCTAAATTACACGCCTAAATGGGATTCAATTAACACTAATGAAGACCTACCTAAATGATAAATCACGATTTCTAAAATCTAAGGCTAATTCAACACTTACTAAAATGGTTAGTACTATATCTATGCTAGGTCAAGATATGGATTTAATGAAGGGTTTTAAATGCAAGACAACGAAATTGAAAATGACAACACCCATCCACTCTTTCCTTAATAATCAAATTGGAAAGATTACAATTGCAAAAAACGTCCAGCTTGAGGGACCCACACGGTTTCAAATTGTCATTAAAAGAAAATAGAGAATTTAAACTCTTTCCCAAAACCGTGTGTGAACACCCCAAATTTTTCAAAATATTGTAAATATTCCCCTTTTGCCCCTGATATCATTTTCTGAGCAGTTGAACCACTTTTAAATCTAAATTCCAGTTCATTTCTCAAGTCTTACTGAAATTAAATTCAATTTATATGTTTAACTTGATTTCGGATCTAGATCCATTGTCAAGATCCAAATTTGAGTCTCATTATCCAACTTTTAAATTAAAATCACAGAAAATACAAAAAAATAATTTTAAATAGCTCAGACAGTATATCTGACATCCGTTTGGATCCATCATGTTGTATTTCTCGATGCGAGTTCCAAAACTCGAACATTTTCTCAAAACCTGGGTCCAAACCCATTTTTCTGAAGAAATTTCCCCGAAATGGTCTAAAATTCTTAGAAAAATACTTTTGTAAATATTTCTCAGAAAAATACAAAAAATTAGTGTTTAATCTTTGTTTTCTCGTAAAGTCTTAGATTTTCATTCCAAAAATACAAAAAAAATAAAAATATTGAGAAAAGAACAAAAAAAAATCAGAAATAAATGAAGGAAATTTCAAAAAAATGGTTTTTTGGAAACCCGTTTTAGAAAAATCTTTTTATAAAAGACCTCTTTTTGGAAAATGTAAAACCCTTGAGTCGAGTTAGGGTTTCGGGGGGAGACCCTCTCGAGTTCTCCCTCTTTGGCAAAAACCCTCTTACGGCTTCTCCCCTCCAAGAGTCGGTTCCCCATTGTCGTCCATCTTCAACTACCCCTCTCTCTTCCATCCATCCCCTAACCGAATCATCCTCCTATCCCTTTAAGAGAAGCGCGCATGGTCTTCTTCACCTCATCCACCTTCACCCCTCCCCTTTCCTGTACATAACCCTCTCTTTCCTCCAATCCATTACCGCTTCTTCACCCTCTCACCTTCTCTATTATGATCCATCATTCACCTTCCCAATGGTCTTCTGATCTTCTTCGCTCGTTTCCCCTTTGCTTTTTTTTATTATTCCAAATTCCTTGGTTGATCCCTAGCCGGCTAAAAGGAATCGATCGGTCCCACGATTCGCTACAGTGTTCTTCCACTCGATTGAAAGAAATCGACCAATCTGAAGCATCCAGCAGATCTTTGTATTTTGTTCTGCTGCTTCTGGAGTTTTGTTGATACGCCATCACCCGATTCCATCGATCAACTTCATCCGCCCTCCCCTGCCAGCAAACTGGAGGTCAATTTCCCTCTGGCGCCTCCGCTACCATCATCTAAAGAAGGTCAATCTTGCAATAACCAGAGGTAAACGTTCCATCTCCCCTTTTTCTTTTTTTCTTTTTCTTTTTCTTTCTCTTTCTTTCTTCCTTCTTTTCATTTCTCTGGTTTTTCTCTTGACTTTCAATTTTGGGACTCCATTGACGCATCTTCCATAACTCTGATTTGCATATAGCAAATTCAGGCTATGGAAAAGCAATATCAACGGAATCTTTGATTCCTATATGTATATATATATTTTTTTATCTTTCTTCTCTCTTTTCTTAAAATTTCTTTAGGATTAGATAATTTGAATATCAATCTGTCTGATACCTCCTCTTTGTTTCATATCATGCTTTCCCTTTCTGTAGATTTTTTTTTTATTTACCTCTGAGGTTTATATTGGGTCATATATATGGTATTTGATCTTCCAATCCCAGCAGTATTTGATGGTATTTCTGTTCATTCTGTTAAATGAATCTCTCACTTGTGTTTTTCCAAAGGCTGCACTAAGGAGAGTGAGATACGCAACATTTATTTTCAATCACATACGATTTAGTTCTCCTTGATGTGGTCATGGATTCTCGGCTAAATAGAATTATTTGCCTGCGTTTATGAAATGTGGAAATAATTAAAGAGATTAAATGTGTAAGAAGGTATAGAAGGAGAATGGTTTAATTATGTTCTCGATGATCTGGATGAGACGTCACAGACAACATCTTCCTGTCCAGATGAATGGTTGCTACAAGATATACTTTCTGGTAAGTTGTTCAGTTATGACTTTGTGCATTTCCTCAATTGTATGTAATAACTTTTCATGCATCTTTAAATGACATCAGATTATCTATTCCTCTTGCTTTAAATTGCTATATGTCTTCATCCATAGGTTTAACTGTATATTTTCATACTCACTACTTCCTGTATAATACTACAGCAACATAACCACCTTACCAGGCTGCGTTTGTCAGCCCATACACCTTTTCCATCCCAACGCCCATATCCTTTTTTTTATCTCCCAACATACTATGAACCCTGCAGAAAACTCAAGGTTAAAACTGGAGACATCAATAGGCACGCTCATGCTTTGGTTCACAGAAAATGTTGGGAGCCGCCTGCTATAGGAGATCTTCCTGACAAATGCTATCGTGAGAATAAAAAGGTCGCTTTGATTACACGAGTTTGGGTATTGAAGTAGGGCAGATCTCAGAATTATGGTGAACTTCAATAAGTTATATCTGAATTGCTATTCATATATGACCGATCATGAACTCTCATTTTGTGGTGTGTCCATCAAGGTCCATCCAGTGAATCTGCCAAGAGTTGATCAGCAAAATTGCTCTGTTGAGGTATTTGAACAATGGATAGGGTTCAACTGCAGCTGCGTTAACAAATTTTCCTTACTAAGCCCACGAATAGCTCACACTTTCTCAATCCATTATGACATCAATACTCTGTAAATGGCTAAGCTTAACAATGAATTTGGTTTTATTTAATGTCATCCTGCATTCACATAATTAGTTCTCTTCTTATAAATTAGATAGCATCAGCCCTGTTTTCTTACTTTCACTAGTTACTCACGATTAGACATTGAGTTCATCAAGTTAATTACATTAGCTTGTATCTTATATACCTTTTTCGGCCCTGTATTAGTTGAGTTGCATTAAAAGTTCACTGGAATTATCTTATTCCATTGATCATCATCTGTTTTTTTTTTTTGCACATTTTTGGTCAGGTGTTTGGACCTCTGATGTAATACTTGATTCACGTTTTGATATTAATGTTTATACTGATAGGTTGAAGTAATTTACTTGTTTTGTTTTCTTATACTATAGATCTGCAAAAGTATGATTCCTTTCTGATGTTTTCATAATCTTATGCTATCTTTAATAAGGGTTTTGGGGAAGAAGTGTATTCCTGTCTATATGGATAGCCTCATAAGTATGATCTTCAACCACATCACCACCTACTCACTGTGCACATCATCCCTTTATTTGCCACAACATCCTTATGCACACACAGTTGATGCATTAGCTGCCCAGCTCCCCACATCCATCATACACCTACTATACAACAACATTTGGCTGTATTTCGCCTTTACACAACCTCTACTTTCTTTTGTTTAGTACCAGCATCACTCCCTGCACATCTGCTAAACCCCCCTTTTAGCCTCCTTCATACTCACCCCTCACCTTCTATATATTCATAAAGCTGACTGCAACCCAGTGCTATCTTCATCGATTGGCACTCCACTACCTGTCAAGTTGGTATTTGTATACCTTCCCTTCAGCCCATCTTCATTCCAGCCGCATGTGACATCTGCTACGCAGCAACATGCACCCGTATTGTCACCTAAAGTGGTGTTTTAGGCACTACTATGATGGCACTTTTTGATCTCCACAGCAGTATGTGCATACTATTGTGATTTCATTTGGTCACCTATTGTAATAAAGAATGCTGCTGCAACTGATGGCATCTTCAACATCTTAGCTTTTCCCACGGAATCACACATCTCCACCATTTTCCCTGCACTTCCATTATCTTGCAAGCATCTACCTCCCAGCTGCACATATGTCTATGTCATTCCTTCTCAGAATCATTTTACATTGTATATCTCCTTCCTTGTTATATTTTTTTCTTCATCAACACCTATGTTGTCGGTACATCATGTGTAATATATATATATATATATATATATATATATATATATATATATATATATATATATATATGATTATACATATACCTATATATATATATATATACATATATATATAGATATGCCTGTATATATAAATACAAGTATATATATATCCCCTCCCATCTTCTTCATCGTATACATCTTGGCATATGAGTGTTTTACCATTGACATCTATATACATTTTTTTTTATTTTTCATACTAACCAAGTGTTTTGCAGGAAATATGGGGAAAAGATCATTATTTGGAGTTGTAAATTCAATTTCATGTATTCTAATAGTTAGATATTAATGAGAATTTACATTTCCCGCTTTAGATTAGAATGAATGAGCATTGTAAACATCATGAATTGCTTGTTTTCATGCATTTTTGCCTTTATTTCTCAAATTCTCACAATGGTGAAACACGAATGACACGGGCACCATTTCGTAAGAGGTAATTAATCCTAAGTTGATGATTTACATCAATGGCCATAGTCAGGATGTAAACAAGACTTATTATTTTTATCTTTTATGAAATAAAACTGGATCCACACTGGATCTTTTTCAAAATTCATCATATTTTCCTTAAATATTTTCTCCTTTTATTAGAATTTAACTTAAAATTAACTCAAAATATATACCAATGGCCATACTCAGGGTATATTGAGAGTTCATTTTATTTTAAATTCTATAAAAGCACCTAATGTATTTCATTCTTCTCTTGAATCTAAATATAGATTATTATATAATACATTTAATGACCATAGTCAAGGATGTATTATATCTTCAATCTTATTTTAATTCATTTAAAGAATGGGATATACTTTTCAAAATCCAATTTTAAATTCTTTAAATTCATTCATCACTTAGGATAGAACTGCATCATGTTTCTAAAATTCCTCTTTCAAAAATTCAAGTGATGTAAA
Organism: Nuphar pumila; assembly: GCF_984573655.1. Lineage (NCBI taxonomy): Eukaryota > Viridiplantae > Streptophyta > Magnoliopsida > Nymphaeales > Nymphaeaceae > Nuphar > Nuphar pumila. Next base: position 27,991,501 of record NC_143259.1, on the reverse strand, counting down.
TATTTTCTTCAATCAATCTTCAATTCTTGTAAAATCCAATTCATCTTTTCATTTTCAATTCTATTTCGTTCCCAATCTCAAAGTTCAATTTAACTTTGAGATTTCAAATTCATTTTATATTCAAAAATTCCAATCGAATTCAAAGTTCAATTTAACTTTGAAATTCTTGATTCATCTTCTAAATTCCAAATTCAAGCTCCAAATTCAAAGTCCGATTTGACTTTGAAATTCATTTGTATATCCAAAATTCAAATTCTAAATTGAAATCAAATTCAAAGTTCAATTTTACTTTGAGATTCTTGTTTTCAAATTCAAAGTCCAATTTGACTTTGAAATTCATTTATATATTCAGAGTTCAAAAATCTCAAATCGAAATTCCAAGTCCAAAGATAGATCCTAATTTCAACTTGGGTCCAGATTTCCAAGTATAAATCTCTACTCTTTGGATCTCAGATTATAGATCCACAATCCATCATAGGATCCAAGAATTCAACTTCTACCTTGGATCTCAGAATTCAAATCCAAATTCCATTTTAGGATCCAGAATCTAATTCTACTTTGGATCTCAGACTTCAGATCCAATTCCAATTTAGGGTCCAGAACTCAATTCTACTTTGGATCTCAGACTTCAGATCCAATTCCATTTTAGGATCCAGAACTCAAACTTCCATCTTGGATCTCAGACTTCAGATCCAAAATTTCATTTTAGGATCTAGAATTCAAAACTTTGGATCTCAGATTTCAGATCCAAAACCCATTCTAGGGTCCGGAGTCCAACTCTACATTGGATCTTAGACTTCAGATCCAAATCTATTTTAGGATTCAGAACTCAATTATACTTTGGATCTCAGATTTCAGATCCAATTCCATTTTAGGATCCAGAATCCAATTACATTCTCAAGTCTAGATTTCGAATCCAATTCCATCTTCGGATCTAATCTGAATCTCCTAAATCCATTTTTTTTTTTTGTCATTTGATTTTCTCAGATCCATTCCAAGATTCGAATTCAATATCACTTCAAAATTTCATCTTCTTCTCCTAAATCCATGATTAAATTCAAAGTCCATTTCTGATTTTAAAACCTCATTTCCTTTCACTCCAAAGCTTCTTTCTCAAAGTCAAGATTTATTCTTCCAAACTCTGATTTACTTCAAAGACTTAGAACTTCTCTGATCTATCTCAAGTTCTAAGTTAGATTCAATCATTTCTTCACTCCCTTGCCAAATTCATCTCGGAATACTTGGAAATTTTCAAAACATCTTTCAAAAAGAGCATACATTCTTGCATTGCACAAGCATGATTCTTTGTGCATTTAGATCTTTAGGATAGATTCTTAGATTATATTTAGGCAAAGCAAAAGGCATAGATTCGATCCTTGGTTCGATTACCCCTGGTAAAGGCGCCAGGAACGGTCGAACCTCGTACCGACGAGCGAATCCCGTCTCTCCATTTTTCCTGCAATATTTTCAAAACGGAGGCGAGTAATTTTCTAAATATTTTCAAATCAAGGTCAAGTGAGACCACGCAAAATAGTTCCTCTTCTCTCTCTTTCTTTTCTTTTTTTTATTCCACTCCCTTCAAAAAAGAGGAGAATAGAGGTTAGAAAAGGAAAAGAGAAGGAAGAGAGAGAAACCACATAAGAGGAAAAAAATTTTGCGATGATCACACCGTGCATAGAATTTTTAGAAAGTGATTTAAAAATCAAACTTTGTTTCCAAAATTTAGAAGATAAATCTTTCTATCTTGGCTGAATAACAAGAGGTCAAAGCTTGCCTTAATTGAGCCCCACGAATTTGGATATATGATCACTCCTACCAAAATCGTTTTTTGAATAAAACTACCACTATGCCCTGCATATTAAAATGCAAGACTAATTAATTAGCTAATCTAATCTAACATTAACCTAACTAAATTAACCTATACACAAATCACTCAAAGGGTATGAATGGCATGTGAAACACGAGTTGGAAGGAAATTAACTATTTTAAATACTACACATAAATCAACATTACTAAATTAATCCTAAAATGACTAAAAAGAATTACAATGAACCTGGACACTACACTCATTACCTAAAACATTCAAAAACCTTCCTAAATTATCAAATTCGAATTTAGACAACTACCACACAATTCAAAAATTACCTAAACAAAAATTCTAAAAACGTTTTTACACTAACAAACCATACATTGAATCTAGACACTCTAAGTAACCTACCTAATTCTAATAGACTTACCAAACGACACCTAAGACCAAGCTGGAACTCTAATGTCAGACTTCTCTTTGGAGAAGACAACCACTCTAACACACCCAAAAATCGATTTTACCATGGACACATTAAAACTCAAATTTAAACGACTAAATCACACAACAAGAAAATATAATTTTATGTAGATTAACCTATAACTCAACCCAACTCTAGATGACACACAACATCTACTTACCACGCTGCTACAAAAACTAACAGAAAAAAATTGTATTGAACTACACCACAATCGGCTAAGTTAAACTTAGCCGATCTTCACACTTGTACACAATACCCAATGTGACCACTATTAAACCCTATAACTAAACTCGAATGCAGTTTTAGATATTCGAAAAACCCACTTTCCACCTGCTAAATACCAAGAAAAAATTAGAAAATGAAACCAACTAAAATGATAGAATCGGCCAGATTAGATCAAGCCGATTTTTGAACTTTGACAAAAACTAACTATGGCAAAGGGTGGACGCCTCACCTAAGACTAGACCCAACGTTCAAACCCAACAAAGACTCAATTAATGACAGTGGTTTTACTATCAAAAGATATAGAAAATAAGAAAGGGGTTGAGATTTAGAGAAACTCGACTCGGGAATGACACAATATTATCTAAAAGAAAGAGAAGGGAAAGACCTACCTCAAGGGCGATCCAATGAATGTGGGGTTGGAGAGAGCGGCTGATGCTTGGGGTTCACGTTGCTGAACTCTTTTATGGGCTGCTTTCAAGACCACATCACTGCTCCAAATGCAAGATTTACACCCAATAGAGGCGCCAAAGGGTGGAAGGTAAACCGAGCCGCGCTCGGGTGGAAAAGAAGATCGGGGAGGTAGATCCGATCCTTCCTAGTGGCGTAGACAGCACTCCAGGTAGGAATAGCTCCTCTTTGATCTGCAAAACCTGCACAAATAGCTAGAACACGTGAATCTATGAAGGCACTATGAAGGGTTAGAGAATGGAGTTATAAAATGGAATGCATAAGGAAAAAGGTGGCATGAATAGGGTGGCGTGGAGGAGGAAGAAAGCTTCAGTTGGGCGCAAATCCCTAGGCATTTTTTAAAAAAGACATTTTTATATTTTGGCTCAAGTTCCCAAAATTTCAAAAGAGGTTTAAAATAAAAACTTTTGCTCTGCGCCTCTTTTGGAAGGGGTTTTCTGAAAACTTTTTCTAAATGGGTTTTGGTTCACATGTGAGATGGATTATGATATTTTAAGAACTGATCCAAGGCCCAATATGATCCATTTGGGTCGAATCTGGATTTGAATTACCTTGAAATCCATGCCCAAGCACTAAAATTGCAATATCTCACTCAATTTAACTCCGATTTACTTGAAATTCGAACCAAAACTCCATTATGTCAAAATGCATCCAATCATGGGTTCTAAACCTTAAAATCACATAAAAATGCATGAATATAATAATAAAATGATGTACATTTCATGCATCATCAAATACCCCCATGCTTGAATGTTTGTTAGTCCCTTAACAAACAACTAACTGAGTTATGAACTTGGAAAAATAGACAACTATGCACTAAAACATTAAAATTCTAACTCACTTTCGTAGGAATCACGGTTGTATTTAGCTCATGCAACAAGCCCTTTAAACCCCTGGGTTACTTCAGCGGACGAGTAAGATCTCGTGAGGGTTTATAGTGATGCTACCCACAAACATCAATGTCATGCAAGACTGATTTTTCAAAAATATTAGGCAATTAAGAAATCAGTTTAAGCAAATATTTCATTTTATGTACACTCTCATAACAAATTTAGAATTCTTATGCCACCATAGTAAAAACTTTTTTCTTTCACTTTTCTAAACTTGTAATTATTCATGATTTTCCTCAGAAAGTCAAGTATTATCATGTTATTATTCATTTATCCTCACTTGTATATTTTATGCATAGTATTTCACAATTATTCTTAAGCAATGAATTTTTCTCATTAAGCTCATTCTTTTTCTTTTGATTTTCAATTTTTCACCATTTTTCAATTCCTCTCACTTGAGCATTCTTCTCACTTGAGCACTATTTCAAATATCTAGTTTCGTGACAGGTGTAGCAAGCTTTGGGTCAGTGACTCCCAGTCCAGTCGACCTTAGGGCACCAGATACAGAGTATCCCTCGGACTTAATTGCTCGAGTCACTAGACCTTCTATTTTAATAGTTTACGTATAGTCTTCTTCTTATCATGTGAAATGTCTCTATCTCTTAGGCTTTCTATGAAGTTCATGTAACAAGCTTTTGAATCAATGGCTCCCAAACCAAATGGATTTAGGGCACCAAGTGTAAAACACCCTTCAGACTCTACTTGCTTGAACCACATAGGCCACAGATATCGACTAGACAAGAAGATGATCTCCTTCGTTATCTTTTTTGTCAAGAGACTTCAAACACTTCAACTTGTGTCTGAGCTTCACTACTGGGAATCGCGAAGACATCAACAACTAAATGTAGCTCTTTTCTTTTAAGCTCATATTTCTAAACTTCTTTCAATTGCTTAGTTTTTCCACAAAACATATTGTGCATACTTATACTAAAGTGATTCAAAACATTCTAACATTCAAATACTATCTTTTCTTTGAATTATCTCATAAATAACTACTCTTTTTTGGATCAGATCAGAATTTTTTTTTACATGGGGCTTAAAAAAAATTCTAAATTGTTAGATTATGCTAAAAACAATCATATATCCTACAAACTTGTTATTAATGACCTAATTTTATGAATTTTTTGCTATCTGACATAATATTTTTTTTATTTTTAGTGTGCATCTAAACCCCCCCCCCCCATGCTTGAATGACACTGTCCCTAGTGGCATACAAAATATGTAAACATGCAATGCAAATGCACACTAAGGATCAATAAACTAAATATGGGAGAAAAGATAGATACAACCTGATATGTGTTGGGCCTCTGAAGTTGATGATTGACTTGACTTTGGACTACCACTATGCATATACGAATGCATAGTTTTCTGCTAATCTGGTCAATGGTCTGCTCTGAAAGTTGTGCCCTGCAGCTGGTAACTAATCCTCACACATTGAATAATAGATAAACCTGCATGAATCAGAACAAGTGTAAGTTCATATGAAAATAAAATGACTGAACAAAAGCAAATGCTAAAACTGAAAAACAAAACTAATTCTACTATCTACATATGATACATTCCTCTGCTCAAATCCTATTCCTTCGTGAGATCCCAGACCTCACACTCACCAGCCTATAAGGTATCTGAAATGTAGGGCTTCAGTCTTTGCCCATTTACCTTGAATGTGCCGCCGGTCTGTGGGTCAAATAATGTCACTGCCCCGTGCGGGAATACTTCTCTCATGATGTAAGGTCCATCCCATCTTGACCATAATTTACCTGGGAATATATGCAAACGAGAATTGAATAACCACAGTTTCTGATCCGGCTCAAACACTTTTCTGATAATGTGTTTATCATGAAAGGCCTTAGTGCGAGCTTTATATAACTTGTCATTCTCATATGCATCATTCCTGAGCTCTTCTAACTCGGTGAGATGCAATGATCGCTCTTTGCCAGTCTGGGTGAGGTTGAAATTAAACTTCTTGATTGCTCAATATGCTCTGTGTTCCAGCTCGATAGGGAGGTGGCACGCTTTTCCAAAAACAAGATGATACGGGGACATGCCAATAGGGGTTTTAAATGCAGTCCTATATGCCCAAATAGCATCATCTAAGCGTTGGGAACAATCCTTGCGGTCCGAACGAACTGTCTTTTCTAAAATCCGCTTAATTTTCCTATTAGAAACCTCGACCTGTCCACTGGTCTGCGGATTATAAGGAGTGGTGAACCGATGATTGACAGAATACTTTCTCAAAAGAGAAGCTACTTGCACATTCCTGAAATGCTTGCCACCATCACTTATCATCGCACATGGCACGCCAAAATGGCTTAAAATATTGTGCTTAATGAACTTAAGCACAACTCTATGATCATTGGTCTTGGTTGCCACAACCTCGACCCATTTGGATACATAATCAACCGCCACCAAGATATACAAATTATCGAATGATGGCGAAAATGGGCCCATAAAATCTATGCCCCAAACATCGAAAATCTCAATAATTAGAATCGGGAGCAAGGGCATCATGTCCCTCTTGGACATGTTCCCAGTCTGCTGACAACAAATGCATTTCCTATAGAACTCATGCGCATCTCTGTGGAGTGTGGGCCAAAAAAATCCAGACTGCAAAACCTTTGCAGTTGTCTTCCTACTACTAAAATACCCTCCACAAGCTAATGAATGACAAAAACTGAGGATGAACTCATACTCCTCCTCTAGGATGCATCTTCTGATGATTTGGTCTGCACAATATTTGAACAATTTTGCCTCATCCTAATAATATTGTCTCACCTGTGATAAGAATTGCTCTCGCTCGTTCTTATCCCAATGCTCAGGGATCTGCCTTGAAACCAGATAGTTCACAATATCTGCAAACCAGGGTAACTGCGATGTTCCAACTGCCATAATCTGCTCATCGGGGAAAGAATCACTGATCGATTTCTGATCCTGAGTGGTCTCTACGATCAGTCTAGAGAGATGGTCTGCTACTACGTTCTCACTTCCCTTCTTATCTCGAATCTCGAGATCAAACTCCTGTAGTAGCAAAACCCATCGGATGAGCCTTGGTTTGGTGTCTTTCTTGCTAAGAAGGTAGTTCAATGCAGCGTGATCAGAATAGACAACCACTTTTGAACTGAGAAGATAGGACCTAAACTTATCCAAAGCAAATACTACTGCGAGTAGTTCCTTCTCTATCGTGGTGTAGTTCATCTGAGCATCAGACAGAGTTCTACTCGCATAGTATATCACATAGAGCTTCTTGTCAATCCTTTGTCCTAAAATGGCCCCCATTGCATAGTCGGAAGCATCACACATAATCTCGAATAAAAGCATCCAATTCGGAGGTCTCAAAATGGGTGCAGTGGTCAAGGCCTCTTTGAGTATCTCAAAGGCCTTTATGCAATCATCACCAAACTCAAAGGGCTGATCCTTTTCCAATAATGAGCAGAGCGGTCGAGAGATTTTGCTAAAATCTTTGATGAACCGCATGTAAAATCCGGCATGCCCTAAGAATGACCATACCTACCTAACAGTGGTAGGTGGAGTCAATCGTGAAATAGACTCAACCTTCGCTCTATCAACCTCTATCCCTCTTTTAGACACAATGTGTCCGAGTACAATCCCCTCTTGGACCATAAAATGACTCTTCTTCCAACTTAAAACCAGGTTTGTCTCCATACACCTGCTCAGTACTCGAGTAAGTTTCTGAAGGCAATCCTCAAAGGAAGAGCCATACACAGAAAAATTGTCCATGAAAACTTCCATGACATCATCCACTATGTTAGAGAAGATAAATAACATGCACCTCTGAAAAGTTGTCGGGGCATTGCAGAGCCCAAACGACATACGTCTAAACGCAAAAGTGCCATACAGACATGTAAATGTGGTTTTCTCCTGGTCGTCAGGATAGACAGCTACTTGATTATATCCCAAATATCCGTCCAAGAAACAATAATAGCTCTGTCCTGTGAGTCTTTCCAAAATCTGATCAATGAATGGCAACGGGAAGTGATCCTTCTGTGTTGCTGCATTCAGCTTCCTGTAATCAATACAGACTCGTCACCCTGTGGTGGTCCTCATCGGAATGCTTTCCTCCTTTTCGTTCTCCACAACAGTGAGTCCAGATTTCTTCGGCACAACCTGAATCGGACTGACCCACTGGATATCAGAAATGGGGTATATGATCCCAGCATACAACCATTTGACCACCTCATTTTTCACCACCTCTTTCATATTAGGGTTTAATCTTCTCTGCATGTCACGCACCGGCTTGGCTTCTTTGTCACAATGAATCCGATGCATGCAGAATGAAGGATCTATCCCTTTCAAATCTACAACCCCCCAGCCAATCACTGCCTTGTGCTCTCGTAAAATGTCTAGCAGTCTCTGCTCCTGCTCCTCTGTGAGCAGTGACGAGATGATCACATGCAGAGTCTCACCAACTCCAAGATATGCATACTTGAGTGAATCCGGCAAGGGTTTCAGATCAAGTTGTGGTGGAGACTCTATCAAAGATTTGGCTGGGGTCTCAGCAAGTGGTGGGAGAGGCTCAATGCTCCCTCTCCAAGGAGGGTATCTTGACGAAACTAATGACACATTTACACTAAGTCTACAACTATTATCTCATGTATGATACATATCCAGGGAATCCTCTGTCATATACAACTCTGGTTGTGCTTCCACTAAATCCTGTGCTATATCAACCTGGAAGCACTCCATATCTCCCACTGGACCCATTGTGGCATTGAAAATGTTCAGCCTGACCTTTCGATTGCCGAATGACAGGTCCATGGCTCCGGTTCTGCAATTGATACATGCATTGGCAGTCGCCAAGAATGGTCTGCCCAGAATGATCGGAGTCCAGTGCTGGCTATCAACTCCTTCCATGTCAAGGATAATAAAATCGACTGAAAAGTAGAACTCATCCACTTTGACTAGCACATCTTCGAAGACACCTCTCAGTACCTTGACGAAACGATCTGCTAGCTGAAGTGTAATTGGGGTCGATCTCATTTCTCCTAGCCCAAATGAATCATAAAAATATCGAGGCAGAATGTTCATGCTTGCTCCAAGATCGAGTAACGCGCGTTCTATGCAGATATTTCCTATGGTACATGCAATGATCGGGGCTCCAGGGTCCTTGAGCTTTGGTGGAGTTTGGTGCTGAATCACTGAACTCACCTGCTCAGTCAGATGGACCTTGGTAGGAACTCTTCCTCTAGATTTCCTCTTTTGGGTACAGAGTTCCTTCATGAATTGTCATAAGCCGGCACCTACTGAATGGCATCTAGCAAAGGCAGGTTGATTTGTACATGCTTGAAGATCTCAAGCATGTCCTGGACCTTCGTGCTTTGCTTTCCTCTCCCAACGAGAGATTCTAATGCTTTGGGATAGGGTGGTTTTGGGATATACATCTGAGGGTCCTCCTCTTTGTGAGAAGGATCACTCCTATCCTGCTCCTGAAGTGGGGTAGAGGACTGAGCCGCAAAAGATGGTATGCTCGAGTCTGGCTCATCTGTCCTCTCTCTACTCTCGACGTGATACCCACGTCCACTTCTAAGGGCCATAACAGATTTGGCCTGTTGTTGTGACTCTGTGATGTACAGGCCTCCCGTCATTTGTTCCTTGCCCTTCGGGTTCATCATTGCCTGACTCGGCAAACTACCCTCAGGTCTCCGACTGATCGCTTCTACCAACTGTCCCATCTGCGACTCTAACTTCGCGATGGACTGGGTATGAGAGCTCAAGATCTGACTGCACTTCTCGAAGGCATTCTGATTAGAGGTTTTCACTTCTTGGAACACTAGGAGAAGTCTCTCCTCGAAAGAAGTCTGCTGAGCAGACTCTTGTGAGAATTGAGGAGAAAAAAAAGAAGTGTTCTGAGGATAGCTCAGCCTCTGAAATGTCGGAGTGAATTGTGGCGGCCAAGCCGGCTGAGAGGGGGGAAGTTGGGTAGAAGGCTGGGGATACTTCCATGAAAAGTTAGGATGGTTACGCCACCCCGGGTTATATGTAGGTGAATATGGATTGTTCGGGGGTCTGAGGTAACCCTAAGCAGCCTGAACTTGTTCTTGCACAAATTCAGGGTACTGAGCTGCCGAGGGGTACTCAGTGATCGAATGTGCTAGACTGGCACAAAGAGTACACACCTACTAACTGGGAGATGGGCCCGCGAGAAGTTGATCCAACTTCTGAGAAATCATATCCACTTTGCATTGTAATGTAGTAGATGGACCAATCTTGAGAACACCACCTTTCTTAGGAATGTTGGGTGTGGTTCTATCAGAATGAGAGCTAGAAGCATGATGAAGGGAATTTTCTGCTAATGTGTCAAACAATCTCCATGCTTCATCTTCACTCTTCAACATGAATGTCCCTCTGTAAGAAGAATCGATCATCTGACGGTTTCTGTCAGACAATCCATCGTAGAAACTCTGCACCAATTTCCATCTTGGCACCTGATGATGGGGACACTTCCTAAGGAGATCCTTCATTCTCTCCCAGGTCTCATGAAATTGCTCACCATCTAGCTCTGAAAAGCTAGTGATGGCTCGCCTATACTAATTCGTCCTACCTATGGGAAAGTATTTCCTCAGGAACTCCTACTGCAACTGATCCCAAGACCCTATTTCTATGAAATCTAAGGACTTTAGCCAATACTTGGCCTTGTCCTTCAATGAGAACGGGAACAGGGTCAATCTCAAAGCATCATCATCAAAATTCTGTATCTTCACTGTAGAACAGATTTCGAGGAATTCATCTAAGTGCCTATAGGGATCCTCATGACTAAGGCCGTAGAATGATGGAAGCATCTGAATGATACTGGCCTTAATCTCGTAATGAGGTGCTCCTACATCGGGTCTCCGAATACAGGATGCCTGAACATAGTCTGTGGGAGTGAAGTACTCCCTCAGAGCGCGGGGAGGAACTGGAGCTGGAGGATCCATATCACCCACTGCTGTCGAACTTCGAGGAGAATGTAAAATTCTCTCTGGGTTGTCAACAAACGGATGCAATGGAGTACCCAAAGCTCTTTGCCCCTGCATACACTGGTGCTAAGACCAGATGTATGAAACGACCTAAATCTATCTAAACTAACTAATCTAAGTACTGTAATACAAATTACAAAAGAAAATAATAAATAGTAATACTATGCTAACTATGTCAGAATTAACTAACTATACTATATAAATAACAAAACCTAATCTAAATTACCAAAATTAAAGAAATGCAGGAAATCACAAACTATGTTCTCTAAAACCCACCTGTCTAATCGCTCCTTGAAGAATGTATTTCAGTGAATCCTAGGAAAACAGTAAGTGAATCCTATATTTACTAACTATGTTAATCCTACTAACTAAAATAATTAAAAACCTACTAAACACAAATTAATAAACTGAAATTGAAGAAATGACAGAATATATTCGTCGTTGCCCGGCAACAACACCAAAATTTGGTTGCACTTTTTGCAGTGATATTTTTAAAAGATATTTTTCAATAAAACAGTTGAAAAATCGTCAACCAAAAATAATAAAAACCGACTTTCCATGAATGTGGCAAGTACGGGTCAAATCCACAAGGAACGGGAACTATCCAAATTACTTCTAAGAATTTCAATTTATTAATATCAAACTCATAATCTCAGTTAATCAATACAAATCTAAAGGAATTACAAACTAAAAATTACAGATAACTAGAAATAAAATTCTAATTCTTATCCAGATCACCAAGGGCAATTCGTCCTTTCACCAAGTATACTTTTTGCGCGCTTGAAAAGATTAACCTTGTAATCTGTAGTAAGCTTATCAACCTAACACAAAGAAAAGAACAAGTCAGTACACAATTCTGATAATTAAATCTAAAATTATACTAAATCTAATTCTACAAAGAATTAATAAAAGTTCAAAATTAACTAAATAGCAAGTCTAATTACCTCAACTAATAATTATAATAGGTCTAACTAAGTCAATTATTGCAAATACACTAACTAACCTGCAGAAAAACACTAAAACTACCGAAAATCACAAAACTAAGAAAATGACTGTTTTACCCTCAACTAGTGCAAACATGGATTCTGACAGCTTTTCGCAAACAGAGAATTTGAAGGGACAAACGAAGTCTGATTTTCAAGAAATTTCTTCTGTTCTGTTTCTGATAGATTCAAGAATCTATCAGACTTTACAGATTTGAAAAACTTTTTTTGAAGCTCCAAATATAAGTGTTTCAAATTCATAAAAAAATCTGGAAATTGCATGTCCTGAAACTGAAAAACCCGAAAAAGCTGATTTTGGAAAACGCTTAAAAATCAAACCAAATCAACTCGAAATGAGCTAGTTTTTGGTCTGCTGACAAAGAACACATAGATAAAAAGAATAGATGAAAAATTCTGGAAAAACTCAGAAATTTTTTACATAAAATGACGAGTGCAAGTTGCAGTAAAAATCGGGTTTTTAAATCAATGCACTATTCATTTGAAATAACCATCTAATAGCACTATGACATTGAATGATATGTAAAAACAGTCCTAAATGTCCTAATTTACTATTAACTACAAAAAATGAAATCAAATGGAGTGACTAAGCAAACATGCAATGAATTACACAAGTATCCCTAAATCTAATCCTAACAAAACATTATTTTTAAACTATGCTAAACTACTTTGCAAAACTAACTACACTATCCACGTTAGATACTTCTAAATTAGAGTTAAATATGAATTTGAATCTACTAAAGTTAATATCTAACTAGAGTTAGTTGACTCAAGACACTAAGTAGGACAATTCATGTTTGACTTTGACTAAGCTCACGCCCTACCTAAATGGACCCACAAGGGTTAACTAAATTTGAGACTTAACTAAAATAGACACCTAATAAATAGAGACTATTTGTTAAAACCGAAAATAAAGAAAAAAAATTAAATGAATCTATCAAAATTACACGCCTAAATGGGATTCAATTAACACTAATAAAGACATACCTAAATGATAAATCACAATTTCTAAAATCTAAGGCTAATTCAACACTTACTAAAATGGTTAGTACTATATCTATGCTAGGTCAAGATATGGATTTAATGAAGGGTTCTAAATGCTAGACAACAAAATTGAAAATGACAACACCCATCCACTCTTACCTTAATAATCCAATTAGAAAGATTACAATTGCAAAAACCGTCCAGCTTGAGGGACCCACACAGTTTCAAATTGTCATTAAAAGAAAATAGAGAATTTAAACTCTTTCCCAAAACCGTGCATAGAATTTTTAGAAAGTGATTTAAAAATCAAACTTTGTTTCCAAAATTTAGAAGATAAATCTTTCTATCTTGGCTGAATAACAAGAGGTCAAAGCTTGCCTTAATTGAGCGCCACAAATTTGGATATATGATCACTCCTACCAAAATCATTTTTTGAATAAAACTACCACTATGCCCTTCATATTAAAATGCAAGACTAATTAATTAGCTAATCTAATCTAACATTAACCTAACTAAATTAACCTATACACAAATCACTCAAAGGGTATGAATGGCATGTGAAACACGAGTTGGAAGGAAATTAACTATTTTAAATACTACACATAAATCGACATTACTAAATTAATCCTAAAATGACTAAAACAAATTACAATGAACCTGGACACTACACTCATTACCTAAAACATTCAAAAACCTTCCTAAATTATCAAATTCGAATTTAGACAACTACCACACAATTCAAAAATTACCTAAACAAAAATTCTAAAAACGTTTTTACACTAACAAACCATACATTGAATCTAGACACTCTAAGTAACCTACCTAATTCTAATAGACTTACCAAACGACACCTAAGACCAAGCTGGAACTCTAATGGCAGACTTCTCTTTGGAGAAGACAACCACTCTAACACACCCAAAAATCGATTTTACCATGAACACATTAAAACTCAAATTTAAACGACTAAATCGCACAACAAGAAAATATAATTTTATGTAGATTAACCTATAACTCAAGCCAACTCTAGACGACACACAACATCTACTTACCACGCTGCTACCTACAGAAACTAACAGAAAAAAAATGTATTGAACTACACCACAATCGGCTAAGTTAAACTTAGCCGATCTTCACACTTGTACACAATACCCAATGTGACCACTATTAAACCCTATAACTAAACTCGAATGCAGTTTTAGATATTCGAAAAATCCACTTTCCACCTGCTAAATACCAAGAAAAAATCAGAAAATGAAACCAACTAAAATGATAGAATCAGCCAGATTAGATCTAGCCGATTTTTGAACTTTGACAAAAACTAACTATGGCAAAGGGTGGACGCCTCACCTAAGACTAGATCCAACGTTCAAACCCAACAAAAACTCAATTAATGACAATGGTTTTGCTATCAAAAGAAATAGAAAATAAGGAAGGGGTTGAGATTTAGAGAAACTCGACTCAGGAATGACACAATATTATCTAAAAGAAAGAGAAGGGAAAGACCTACCTCAAGGGCGATCCGATGAATGTGGGGTTGGAGAGAGCGGCTGATGCTTGGGGTTCACGCTGCTGAACTCTTTTATGGGCTGCTTTCAAGACCACGTGACTGCTCCAAATGCAAGATTTACACCCAATAGAGGTGCCAAAGGGTGGAAGGTAAACCGAGCAGCGCTCAGGTGGAAAAGAAGATCGGGGAGGTAGAGCCGATCCTTCCTAGTGGCATAGACAGCACTCCAGCTAGGAATAGCTCCTCTTTGATCTGCAAAACCTGCACAAACAACTAGAACACGTGAATCTATGAAGGCACTATGAAGGGGAAGAGAATGAAGGAGTTAGAAATTGGAATGCATAAGGAAAAAGGTGGCATGAAGAGGGCGGCGTGGAGAAGGAAGAAAGCTTCAGTTGGGTGCAAATTCCTAGGCTAAAATGCCTAGGGTTTTCAGAAAAGACGTTTTTATATTTTGGCTCAAGTTCCCAAAATTTCAAAAGAGGTTAAAAATAAAAACTTTTTCTCTGCGCCTCTTTTGGAAGGGGTTTTCTGAAAACTTTTTCTAAATGGGTTTTAGTTCACATGTGAGATGGATTATGATGTTTTAAGAACTGATCCAAGGCCCAAGATGATCCATTTGGGTCGGATCTGGATCCGAATTACCTTAAAATCCATGCCCAAGCACTAAAATTGCAGTATCTCACTCAATTTAACTCTGATTTACTTGAAATTCAAACCAAGTCTCCATTATGTCAAAATGCATCCAATCATGGGTTCTAAACCTTAAAATCACATAAAAATGCATGAATATAATAATAAAATGATGTGAATTTCATGCATCATCAAAGAACATGAGTAAAAGATTAAATCAGGATAAAGTCCTGATTCGATTAGGATTCTAAGAAAGATTCTTAATTCGAATGGGACTCTAGAATTTTGGCCAAAACAAAGGATTTTGAAAGATTTTCTCAAAAATAGGTAAAATGGTAGTAAAAGGTAGAGTTTTGATCCTACTGGAACTCTGGAAAAATAGTCCTGATCCGACTGGAACTCTGGAAAAAAAGTCCTGATTCAACTAGAACTCTGAGATTTTGGCCAAAAATAGAGGAAATGGACAAGGGATAAAACTATGTCTTGTTAAAATCAAAATGGAGTTTTGAAAAGGTTTAAAAAGATGAAAAGGCAGAGTCCTGATCAAACTAGGACTCTGTGATTTTTGAAAAATTTTATAAATGAAAGAATCTAGAAGTGAAACCACCTAGATGTGTCTCATTTGAGGATTGAAATAAGTTAAAAAATGGCTTTTAAACAAATCCAGATTGTTTTTCTAAAGAAAAAAAGATCCTGGGGTTTACAAATGAAAAATGTTGATTCAAAACCCAGGTTTTGAAATTGATTTCGAAAGGAAAGTTTTAAAAACTGAACCTGGATTCAATATTTTGAAAACAGGAATGCTGGATCTCGACAATGATATATAATGACATGCAATGCCATGCTATGCAATGAAGCGATATGCCAAATGCATGCAGTGATATGTATGACACATGAAATGTAAACTCTAGATGAGAAACCTGGAATCCCGGACCCCTGGCAGAGACAAAGAATTTGGAGATTCTCATCTGAGGATGAGAACTGATAATTGAAATTGAGCCAAAATGATGATTAAATCTTGATTGTAGGATGGAGTATTAAAATTTTTATAAAATTTGGGCTGTGAATAGCCCTGGCTCAGATTTCGACCAGCTGGTTCCCTTAATACTGCAGAGAGTGGGTCCCAGTGGCAAGAGGTAGGTATTTATGAATGAGGGTGAAAATTTGGGGTGTTTACAATTACTTAGCTTAGTTTCGTATTTTCACTTTTAGCATAGCATTAGTTTTTCCCTTGTGCTGCACGTGTGCTCGTGTTGTGCAAGATAGCACAGAGTGAAGGCAAGCGAGTGAGATACGTGGTGGCATGCATTCGACACGCAACACGAGACACAAGCATAGAAGACATTTTTGTTTTCTTTTGGAATTTAGAAATTCAATTCAATTTTTGGGGTTGTAATAAAACCATTTTAAACCCTCTGCGTAGGGTATTCATTTGTTGTAATAGTTAATTAGCTTTACTTTTCTCATACTTTTCTCATTTTGGCAATAAAGCATAGTTTAGTTGCTTGTTTGAATACAAAATATTTTCTTGTTCCCTGAGTTCGACCCAGTCTCTACCACTAGTGAGAACCGGTTTTTATATTTGGTGTCTGGTTTTCACATTGCTTTCATATAAAATTCTTTTCAAAAATCATTTTCACAAAAATAGACATCAATCATCGTGCTTCGTTACCTCCTCATCACTCTCTCTATCTTTTGCTTACCTCTTCATCATCATTTGCATTCATAAGTACCGAGCTTTCTGATTCAATATCATATTAGCATCTATTAATATTCCTATATTGGCATCATACTCCAACTCTCGAAATCACTGCATCATTCTCTATTGAAGCACTCTCCTGTGCGTTGCATTTGTCAATCCTCATGTGCTACGATTGGGTTGAATTAATTTGGCACAACCTCAATACCATCCGATCCAGTAGCATATGAACATTTATTGAATGCTCATCTTTTCTATTCAGCATTATGCTTTCATTCTCTGATTTTATTTACAGTTTACTGTCCATCACTTGTGATTCATGTGCACATCATCTAACTTTTATTTGGTTCATTTGCATAGTGTGATACACCTTATATTAGGTTCATATTCGCTAATGTCACTTGTTGTTTAAATCATTCATCTTCTTGGCACCCAAGTTTCATTCAATATTATCTCAGTATTTTCTTTTAACTTACTGTTCATTCCTGTTTTACTATACTCTATTCATTTGTGTTAATCATTACATTGCATCTCATCTTAGCTGCATTTGGTTGGCAACGACGTTGTCATTCCTTATCATGCTTAATTCACTTTCTTCACAAGCAGGCAATTGTTTGTTGTTTCAAGAGTTGGAGCATCTCTGCAACAACACATCACTTCATTTCTCACAGAACTTCACTCCTCACAACATCTCACTTCCTATAAAACCACTGCACTGCATATCAACAGTACATTTGCATTTGCATATCAACAACACCTTTGCATGTGCATATCAGTCACCTATACATCACATTAGCATGCATATTAGTACTTGTGTATTACATCATTCACTTGTGCTTCAGTTTGCAAATTGGTCCCAGTTATGGACTATCTTCATCGACTGTTGCATCCTTCATCCAGCATTCCAACTCCAGCAAAGTATAGGCATATCAATATTAATATTTGTGTTTTCCATCTTGCATACATGTATACATTTTCATACATCACATGCACTTTCCAATCTAGCATATCATATGCATTTTCCATTCCATTTCATCATGTCATATGCATTTCCTTTATTAGCATAAGCATCATACTTAGGTAGATGCATATGCATTCCTTCATTAGCAAAAGCCTCATACTTAGGTAGATGCATATGCATTCCTTCGTTAGCATCATACTTAGGTAGATGCATGTACATTTCTTCATTAGCATAGGCATGATCATATGTATATTAGCTTTAAATATAGCATTCTCGATTTTTTTCTATATTTTGTATTTTTGTTGCCTTGTGCTATCTTGTGTTTACAGGGAAGCATGGGAGATTCTGATTTCCTTTCCTAGATTAGGAATTTCAATATTCAATTTCAATTTGAGATTGTAATAATTTCATATTAATGAGAATTTCTACTTTTTTGTTTAGAATAGAATGTATGGCCATATAGTTCTCATAATTGCTTGTGGCATTCCATTTTATTCTTCAAAAACGCACTATGGGATAACACGAATGGCACGTGCACCATTCTAATAAGAGGTAAATAACCCTAAGTAAATGATTCACATTTATGGCCATAGTCAAAATGCGAATAATACTTAGGGATTTTATCTTTTATGGAATAAAATTTGACCTACACCTTAGGTCCTTTCCGAAAATCATCATATTTTCAAAAATGTTTTTCTTTCTTTTATCAGAATTCAAAATAAAGATCAAATCTAGATATATTTGTGGCCATAGTCATGAATATATGAAAATTTAATCTTGCTTTAATTCTATAAAAACATAAAAATTTATTTTATTCTTTCTTAGAATTTAAATGAAGATTAAATTAAAATATATTTGTGACCATAGTCATGAATATATTAAAATTTAATCTCATTTTAATTCTATTAAAAAATAAAATTTGCTTTTAAAATTCTAATTTTAAACAAATCATTTCAATACATTCATCATTTTGCATCATTATTTGCCATCTTTTCAAATTATTTCAAGTCATTTTCAAAATTCCAAGTGATTTTTGAAATAAATTTTCCAAAATACAGTTTTTCATTTCTAAAATTCAAAATCATTTCTCAACTTTCATTTACGAATGTAGATTTATCTTTCATTTTTTTTTTAATTCCACTCAGTTTTGAATCTTACTTCAAACTCCAACTTTTAATTCTTATTTTTGAACTTCACATTTTAACTTTGAATTTCATTTTAAAATTCAAATGTTAAGTTCAAATTCCTTATTTCTTTTCAAAATTCCAAATTTTGAACTTTATTTTCATTACAAAATTCAATTGCAAATTTTTTATTTTATTTCAATTCTCAAGTCAATCCTGAATCGAATTTTGGAAATTCACCTTTTCAAATTCAAATTTCCAAGTTCAATTCTCATTTCAAACTTCAAATCTATTATCATCGCAAAATTTTTTCCCTTCCCTTGCGAGAGAGAAACGAATTTTGTGAGTCAAACTCGACCAAAGTTTTGAAAATAGTTTTGAAAATTAACTCGCCTCCGTTTTGAAAATTTGCGGGAAAATTCCGTGGAATGGGATCCGCCTGTCGGTACGAGGTTCAACCGTTCCTGGCGCCTTTACCAGGGGTAATTGAACCAAGGACCAATTATGTGCTTTAACTTGACTCAAATATCTAAATTATGCTCTATTTTTCCTAGAATGCACAAAGAATCAGGCTTGTGCTATGAAATTTTTAAAAAATGCAAGTTTGAGAAACTATGATGTTTGCTTTGAAAAATTGAAATGCATTTGGAAAATGATTGGAAAAGTGCTTGAAATTGGAGTTTTTGGGAAAATCATTGAATTTCATTGGAAATCAGAAATTTGCATTGAAAAGTGATTTCTCAGGAAAACTTGAAAAACTGAGAAAATTGGTTTTGAGATTGGAAACTTGGAATTGCTTTTATGAGAAAATGGATTTGAGAATCTTGAGAAAATCTAAGAAATTTATTGGAAAATGACTTTTGAAATGGAAAATGAATTCTCAGGAAAACTGGAAAATATGAGAAAATCGATTTCTGAAAACTTGGGATTTTGAAATTTGAGAATTTGAAAACATAGGAAAATCTTGGTTTAAACTTGGGAAATGCTTTGAAATCTCTTTTGAAAACTCAGGATTTTGAGAAAATCAGATCATGAGAAAGACTTGGAAATTCTTGAGAAAACTGAATTTTCTGAAATTGAAATTGGAAAATGAGTTTGAAAATAATGCAATTTGAATGATATGAATGAATGAATGAATTTGAAAAGGGAATTTCAATTAAGAAATTGAGAAATCCTTTTAAAGTTTTGAAAAATGCAGTGCATTTTTGAAGTTAGCCTAAGTGTGTAGGCTGAATGTGGCTAATATGAAGATCATAAATCTTGGTTTTCTTCGTATTCTGACTATGGCCATAAATACGAATCCCACCGAGTTTATAAACTCCATAAGAGCTTGTGCACGTGCCATTCGTGTAAACCATAGTGAATTTGAAATAATGTGCATGAATCATACATCACATATTAAAATTTGCATAAATTAAACTATATGCAATGCAGCCCTATTCTAAGCAAAAATGTAACTCTTATTCCAAATTGTTACATTTGAGATTACATTGAATTGAAAAAAAATAAAAAAAAATAAAATCTAAGTCTTCTTCTTGAATGTTCCTGCAAAACTAGAAAACAAGGTTAGCACAAAAATGTAGTTTTTTTCTGAATTTATCCGAAAATATGGGAAATTATCGGATATTATTCAGATATAAACCCATAATCATACCCCCTTTGATATAAACATGATAAATAATGAATAAATTTCAAAAATAAACTTGAAAATTCGAAATTGGGGTCAAAATGACCAAAATACCCCTGATGACCTTGAAATCAGGGTTTTCTGAAAGAATTTTTATGAATTTTGGAATTTTGAAAATCAAATGAAATAAATCAAACATAATATGATAAAACATGATGATATGCATGAAAATTTATGAAATTAGAAATTGAAATTTCGAAATTATGGTCAAAATGACCAAAATACCCCCGATAACAAGACTATGGCCTTGAAACCAGGGTTTTCTGAAATAAATTTTGCAAAATTGAAAAATATGAAATGCAAAGGAGATTGAAATTAACCCTAATACGATTCTACATGCTTATGTACATGATAAAAACCCTAAAATGGCGAAAATATCATAAAATATTGAATTTAACCTGATTTTCGCTTGATTTTCGCTTCTGAATTTAAAGATAAACTAACACATGGAGCAAATGAACTTGGAATTAAACCAAATTTGTCATGGACACCCAAAATAACCCTAAAAACAGAATGGAGCTCGAAAATCTATT
Organism: Nuphar pumila; assembly: GCF_984573655.1. NCBI lineage: Eukaryota > Viridiplantae > Streptophyta > Magnoliopsida > Nymphaeales > Nymphaeaceae > Nuphar > Nuphar pumila. Next base: position 27,970,530 of record NC_143259.1, on the reverse strand, counting down.
TTTTTTGTATTTTTAGACATAGAAATTTAAGTAAAAACCCTAAATTTTATGATTTTTGCCTAAAATATTGATTCTAAAGGGGATTTAGGATATCAAACTTCCATAAAAATTTCCCAAATTTTATGGGGTGACAGAGGACAGTAAGGCAAGGATTTTTGCCTTTTACACTTTCTGTTTTTGACCTATGGTCGGAGCTGTACCACTCCGACAAGTCGGATCGGAATCCGGCGACTCGAGTAAATGAAGGAAACAGACAGGTTTTGGTAGAAAATGTGGTAAAAATGGTAGACAGATGGGAAAATGTCTGAATTTGTGGGAAAATGTCCCTGACACACAAAGGAAGATTTGATATTTTGACACTATTGGAATTCGGGTTACGGTTTGGAAAAGGTCATACTGTTATCAGAGACCTAAATCTCTGAGATTTCTGGACATTGGAATCTGTTAGACAGAAATAGAAAATCCGGGAAAAATACTGGAACAGATTTAAAAATTCCCAAATTTTGGGAAATGACAGGAAATTATGTTATGAACAACTTTCGTGTTGAAAGGTTTTGCATAAGGGTTATAGATTGGATGGACTTGGTGCATTAAGGTCTGTCTATACCCTGACGAAAGAAAATCGATATTTTCCCAGGGGTCTGAGAAATCCGATTTTTTACAGAGGTAAAAACTGCTTGGAAAAATCTCAAAATTTCCAGATCACTAGTAGATTCCATTATGAATCCACTGTGATTTTTGGAGGACAATCCGGATCTCCCACAGGGGTGATCTTGGGGATTCTTTTCTGCTAAAGCAGAAATTGGAGTTTCTGGAGAACAGAAATCTCAGTTTGAGATTCGATTCATTTGATAAAGTTCCAGAACTCAAACGGATCTAAATTTTTAATATGAGATCATGGACAAATAAACCTAACTACAAATATTTTTTTTTGGATTTATTAAAACGAAAATCTATATAAAATAACGGCTGTAACTTATGCTACAACTAATGTCTACAAGCCTTAACATGAATCTTAATGATATCAAACAGACTATTAATAAAACAATAAGACTAAATTAATAAAATGCTTGAAACCCATATTTAACATGAATATAATATTTAAAATAAAGAAAAACTGGTATACAAATCTTTTTTTTTTTTATGGCTTGTGGGAAGGGAGGATCCGATCCATGCATTGGATGGATCTCCTTTATTCAGCCTTGATCAATGGTAAATCAATATTACAAACTCATAAAATAGCTTTTGCAACTAGATGAATCCAGTTTTGAACTGGATTCATACTGGAGTCATGAAAGAAATCACAAGAATAATGGGTTTTACCTTGAGATTCGCTTGAATGGAGGAGTTTGCACCGGTTGGGGCAAGGTTGCTGCTATAGAGAAACTGCAACGAGAGAATGGCTGACGGATTTGCTGTGGTGATTGTCACCAAGGCTGGTAGTGATTGAAGGAGGCTGCTGCAATTGAAGATGGTTGGTGTCTTGAGTTGCTGAAAATTGGCTGAAGATGGCTATTGTAGAGAGGCTGTTGTGGCTGCAGCCAAGGCTGGAGTTGCTGGTGGTTGTGGCTACAAGATGGTGGCTGAAGGTTGAAGTGGTGATACCAGTTGCTGTGGTGGCTGAAGAAGAGCTGCAAGCTGGTGAAGATGCTGTGTTGCTGCTGCAAGGAGAGGTGGTGAGAAGCTGTGTAATGGAAACCAAGGGAGAGAGAGGCGTGAGATGGGGAGCAGCCGTAGCCTCCTTTCTCTTTCTTCTTTTTTTGACTTTTAAACTTAGGTTTTAAATTTTTTCCTAACCTAGGTCTTAATGACTTAATGAAAAAGGAAATCCCCCCTTTACGTGAATGGGTTGGAGGTTGGGGAAAAAGAAAGAAAAAAAGAAGGGAAGAAGGAAAAGGGAAAGAAGAGGAAGAAGAAAAGGAAGAAAGGAAGAAGAAAGGGAAAGGAGAGGAGGAGAGAAAGGAAATGGAGAAATAGAGGGGCTGGAGGTTTGGGTGACCACCTTGTGGGTCCCTACCTTAGGAAGAATAACATAATAAAAAAAATAATAATAATAAATAAAATAAAATAAAACAAACAACAAAAAAATAAAGAAAAAGATAATTTTTTTTCTTATAAATTAAAACAAGAGAATGCAAATGGGTGGGCCATCTCAGAGCGGGTCCAAATTTTGATTTTGAAATTCATTTTGATGATTAGAGGGGTAAAATAGTCTTTTCAAAAAGTTTCCAAACGAAACGAGCTATTTTTGGCAGTTTTTGAAACGAGCTCGGATTTTGAAGTTCAATACCTCATTGCGAAGCAAATCCAGTGTAGAATTTGAAAATTTGATTTTGAAAGAAATCCAGATTGTTTTTCTTGAGAAAATATTTTCAAAACGAAATGAGCTATTTTTGGCAGTTTTTGAAATGAGCTTCGATTTTGAAGTTTAATAGCTCGTTGCGAAGCAAATCCAGTGTAGAATTTAAAAATGTAATTTTGAAAGAAATCCAGATTGTTTTTCTTGAGAAAATATTTTCAAAACGAAACGAGCTATTTTTGGCAGTTTTTGAAATGAGCTCCGATTTTGAAGTTTAATAGCTCGTTGCGAAGCAAATCCAGTATAGAATTTAAAAATATAATTTTGAAAGAAATCCAGATTGTTTTTCTTGAGAAAATGCTTCCAAATCTATTTTTAGACAAAACGAGCTATTTTTGGTAGTTTTTGAAATGAGCTCAGATTTTGAAGTTCAATACCCCGTTGCGAAGCAAATCCAGTGTAAAATTTGAAAATTTGATTTTGAAAGAAATCCAGATTATTTTTCTTGAGAAAATATTTCCAAATTTAGACTCCTGGGGTGAAAATGTCAATTTTGGAAACCTGAGGTTTGAAATTGATTTCTGAAAACTTTTAAAACTCAATCTGGATTGAAATTTATAAAGCTGGAGTTCTGGACTTCGAAAATGAAATGAAATGTGATGAAATGTTATGAAATGCTGAGAAATGATATGAAATGATGAGAAATGACATGAAATGCTATGCAAAATGCTAACCCTGAATGAAGAATTTTGGATGTTAGACCCCGATTGACACTTGTACCAGTTCAAAAAGTGTTAAAATTGACAAAATTTGCAAAAATGGTTGAAGAAATGATTTTCGAGCTCTGCCAAGCTAGAGTAACGTTGAAAATTAGGGTTTGAGCTGTATTCAACTGAAATGAACTGGATTGAGCTGGGTTTTAGAGTTTCAGAACTCAAATGAACTCAACAAACACTGACTCAACTGACCTTTCCAACTGAATTTTCAAGAAAAGCTGCCATTTTTAGAGAAATGGTATGGAATGGTCATTGGAATGAAGTGAATTACGAACCTGAACTGGGTTTGAGCTAAAACAAAAGTCAGTAATACTGAGATGAACTAAAATCAAGTCTCAAACACTAACTCAACTGACTGAACTCGGCTCAATTTCAGCTGAAAGATCTGAAATGGACTAAAATGGGCTCCTAGACACTTGGAAATGGTTTTGAACTGAAACTGGAGTGCTTGAACTTCTGGTGAGCTCAAGTTATACTCTGGGGAGTATGACTGACTATGAATGACGGACTCAGAGACAATTGGCTTGGATTTGATTGAGAAATGAGCTCATTTCTGAAGAAATGATCTCATTTTGGCAGGAATGGTCAGAAATGAAAATGGTCTGTTCATTGTGAGCTCAGATGAGCTTGAGATGACTGATATTTTAACTGTCCTGAACTGACCAATGAGCTTGGTTGACTCCGACTGACTGGGGTCTGGGATGACCTAGGGGTAAAATGGTAATTTTTCTAATAAAAAATGGGTAAAATGGTGATTTTCTAAAACTGACTCGGGGTTTGACTCCTACACTGACCTGACAGGGTTGGCACTGTACTAGGGGGGTTATGTGAGAATGGATGAGGAAAATTTGGGGTGTTTACAAAATCAAATTTCAAAATCAATTCAAAGTCTCAATTTCAAATTCTGATTAGATTTTAAATTCCATTTCAGAAGTGAATATAATTTTCAAAACTCAATTCAGTCTTTTATTTTCCAATTTTACTCTCTTCCAATTTCATTCTCGATCTTCATTTTCATTTTCAGTTCAAGTTCCAAATTTTAAAAATTCTCAAAATCTCAAAATTCTATTTTAACTCTTGATTTTAGTTATATTGACAACTTTTGATTTCAGCTTCAAACTTTCAAAAACCTCAAATTTCTAATTTCCTCTTCAATCTCAAGTTCACTTCAATCCCAAGTTTTTGGATTCAAATTTCAATCTTTTCAAATCAAGTTTAAATTTTAAAGGATATTTTCAAACTTATTTCAAAATCACTGGGAAAATCTAAATTTCTGAAATATTTCCAAGCAAAGCATACACATTTCTCAAAATCATAGCACAAGCTTGATTCCATGTGCATTTAGGATTTTAGAATAATCTCTCAGTCAGATTTAGGCAAAGCAAAGGCATGAATTCGATCCTTGGTTCAATTACCCTTGGTAAAGATGTCAGGAATGGTTGAACCTCGTACCGACGAGCAAATCCCGTCTCTCCATTTTCCTGCAAAACTTCAAAATGGAGGCGAGTAAATTTTAAAACATCTTTTTCAAAAGGTCAAGTGAGACCTTGCAAAGAGTTTCTCTTCTCTCTTTCTTTTTTCCCTCAAAAGGAAAAGGAAGAAAGGGAAAAGAGAATTTTTTTTTTGCAATGATCACACCCTCCAATACCCCAAAATGAAAATTGTGGCTGTTCTGGTCTGGTTCGGGGTGTGGCTACAGACACTCAGCCAAGGCCGACCCAACACGTTGGGCATATGGGCTGCAGGCCATCCCCGATGCTGCAGACATTCGGATGCCCCAAAAAAAAATTTTGGAAGGCACCTACCCGTGGTCGTTGCCATGGATTGGCATCACCTCGGGCAGGTTCGTGAAGGGCTAACCTAGTCAAACTAGTGGTGACCGAACCATGAAGGTTTGGTCCATGCTCATCGAAAATGCAACAATAAAGGAGAAGAAACAAATTTCTTTATATTTGGGTGACAGTAAGAAAAATGGTGGAATGGTGTGGGTGTGTGAGCATTCACCATATGTAATGAGGATGGAAACAAAACACAACGAAACTTGATAGAAAAGAGGCCTAATCCATCCATCTTCCATGCATGACATTGTCTACCATGGAAGGATGGATTTCATGAGAAGTTACTTTACTATTATTTCTTCTTCTTCTTCTTTTTCAAATGAAAGCAAGATGGGAGATGTTTCTCACCTTTTTATTGGATTTACGACAACAAGGAGAGGAGAAGACACCAGCTCCTTTGCTTGGAGTGTAGGGGGAAGTTCCAAACTTTGGCACCCACCCCTACACAAAGGAAAAGAGGGAGGGGTCAGTTCTCACAAGACTCCCATGATTTTGTGGAGAGAGAGGGAAGCTAGGGAGAATGAGAGAGAGAGAGAGCCTAAAAAAATGCATTTCCTTTCCTCTCTCCTCCTTTAAGGAGGTTTATAAAGGACTGGGGATTTTCTTTTGATGGTCCGGGTTAAATCTTCAAAAAGGAACAGTTGGGAGTGGCTCACACCCCTCTTATGGGTTTGAATTTTTTAAAACCCTTTCAAAAATGCCACCGCCCTCTTGGGTGGTTTTTAAGGCTTTTAACAATTATATATATATATATATTAGTCTTTTCAAAGTGGCATGGGCAGCACTCTAGAGTGCGCCCATGCCCCTTGGCTAACGTTGGCCTTATGCCAACTTCTCCAAAATTTAGAAAACCTCCTTTTTTTTAACTTTGTTAAATTTCATTTTGGCTCATTTCCAAAAACCACTTTTTTTTTTGAAATTATACTTAGAGTTTGAAATTCATCTTCCTAATTTCCTATAATTTTCAAACATTTCAAAAAAAAGAAAACTCCTTTATTGTAATATTATCGATAATAAAAAGTCCTAAAAGATTTCAAGGGTTCGAATCAAATGAATATATATATATATATATATATATATATATTGAAATTTCACCATGAATTGAATAATTTTCTCAGAAAATTCATGGGTCTTACACTGACTATGGCCACAAATACGAACTCAATCGAGTTTATTAACTCCTTAGAAGCGAGTGCATGTGTCATTCGTATAGACCATTGTGAATTTGAATATGCATGAATCATCATCCACCATACAATTAATATTTAATAAAAATAAACTATATATAATGCAACCCTAATCTAAGCATGAAAGGTAAATTCTTATTTCAATATTTACATCAATAATTGAATTGAAATAAAGAAAAAGAAAAAGAAATAAACTCCTAAGCTTTCTTGCAAAATTATCAAACTCATTAGTGGACAAATGTCAGCTTTTCGAGATTTATCCAACAATATCTGAAATTGAGGGATTTATCATGATATAAGGCTTTTTTTTATACAACAACAATAAGAACAACAACTACGCCTTCATCCCAAAACAATTGGGGTCAGCGATATGAACCAAAAAAGAAATTCATTTTGGGTCTTCCACATGAATCCTTTTCCTCCAATTATTTCTATCCAATGCCATGTCCTTGGTGAGGTTCAAAGCATTCATATCCTTTCCTATCATCTCCATCCAAGTCTTCCTAGGCCTACCCCGACCTCTTTTAACTAATATATTTTCCCATTTCTCCAACCTTCTAACTAGAGCATCATTAGGCCTTCGCCGAATATGTCCAAACCACCGTAAACGATTCTCTCGCATCTTAATTTCAATGGGTGCAACACCTACCTTCTTACGTATCTCCTCGTTCCGAATCTTATCTTTTATTGTATTTCCACACATCCATCTAAGCATACGCATCTCAGCTACACTCATTTTTTGAATATGATATCTCTTGGCAGCCCAACATTCCGTACCATAAAGTAAAGCGGGTCTAATAGTCATCCTATAAAACTTTCCCTTCAACCGCAATGGCATTCTACGATCGCACAACACTCCAGTTACACTTTTCCATTTCATCCACCCAACCTTTATCCTATGATTTACATCTCCATCAATTTCTCCATACTTTTGATTGATGGATCCCAAATATTTGAAATAATCATTCACCGGTATTTCTTGCTCACCAAGCTTCACTAAACTCCCATCACTACTTCGTTGCTTACTAAACCGACATTCCATATATTCAGTCTTACTCTTACTCAACTTAAAACCTCTAGCTTTCAATGTCTGTCTCCATAATTCTAACTTAGCATTAACCCCCGCTCTAGACTCATCAATCAAAACAATATCATCAGCAAACAACATACACCACGGTACATTTTCTTGAATTGATCTCGTAAGCTCATCCATCACTATCGCAAATAGGAAAGGGCTTAAAGCAGATCCTTGATGTAACCCAACCGTTATCGGAAAATTGGTTGTCACCCCTCCACAAGTGCGGACATTGGTTACTACTCCTTCAAACATATCTTTAATTATACTAATGTACTTGAGAGAAACACCTTTCTTCATCATAGTCCACCAGAGAACGTCCCTAGGTACTCTATCGTATGCCTTCTCTAAATCAATAAAAACCATATGCAAATCTTTGTTCCTTTCTCTATATCTATCAATAAGTTGTCTAAGAAGATGTATAGCTTCCATAGTTGATCTTCCAGGCATAAAACCAAATTGATTCTTCGATATCATGACAAGCTTCCTCAACCTAGACTCAATCACCCTCTCCCAAAGTTTCATAGTATGACTCATGAGTTTTATACCACGATAGTTTGTGCAATCTTGTATATCACCCTTATTCTTATATAAAGGCACCAAAGTACTCTTCCTCCACTCATTAGGCATCTTATTTGTTCGCCAAATCAAGTTAAAAAGATTTGTCAACCATTCTAAACCTTTCTCTCCCAAGCATTTCCAAGCCTCGATAGGTATACCATCTGGGCCAACTGCCCTTCTTGATTTCATTTTCTTCAAAGCCTCTGCAATTTCTTTCTTTTGAATCTTGCGCATGAAGTCACGATTTATCTCATGAAAAGGAATGGAGAAGTCTCCAAGATCTTGAGCATGACTATCATTAAATACCTTATCAAAATAATCTTTCCATCTCTCCTTAATCTCCTCATCTTTGACTAAAACCCTTTGCGTTTCATCTTTGATACATCTAACCATACCCAAATCCCTCGATTTCCTATCTCTCATCTTTGCAAGCCTATAAATATCCTTCTCGCCTTCTTTGGTATCCAACTTGTCATAAACCTCCTTATATACCTTAGCCCTCGCGTTTCGAACTACTTTTTTAGCTTCCTTCTTTGCTATCATATACTTATCCAAATTCTCATTATCATGACTCTTAGATTTCTATAACACTCTCTTTTAACCTTAATAGCTAATTTGACATCCTCGTTCCACCATGATGTATCCTTACCTAGTGGTGCACCGCCTTTAGACTCACCCAATACCTCCTTAGCCACTTTTCTCATGCCACCCGCTATCTTATTCCACATTGATTCTGAATCCTTTTCGAGACACCAATCAGCTTCTTTAACTACTTGCTCTACAAACATTCCTTGTTTAGCTCCTTTCAGTGCCCACCACTCAATTCTAGGATCTATCCTATGTCTATCCCTTTTGCGGCATTGTCTAATTCTAAGATCTAAAATTAAGACTCTATGTTGTGTAGCTACACTTTCTCCTCGTATAACCTTACAATCGATGCAACAACCCCTATCTCTCTTTCTAAGTAGGAAAAAATCTATCTGACTCGTATTAACCCCACTTTTAAATGTTACTAGGTGAGACTCCCTCTTCCTAAACCAAGTGTTTGCTAAGATCATATCATAGGACAAACAAAAATCTAGAATCCTTTCTCCACTTTCATTTCTTTCTCCGATACCATAGCCTCCATGGATACTCTCAAATCCATCCCTACTAATGCCTACATGTCCGTTAAGGTCACCGCCTATGAAAATCTTTTCTCCATAAGATATCCCTTGTACTACTCCATCTAAATCTTCCCAAAATTGATGCTTAATGGAATCATCTAAACCTACTTGAGGTGCATAAACACTAATAATATTAATAATATTCGTACCTAATACTAATTTAATAAGTAAAATTCTATCACCCTTCCTACGGACCTCAACTACATTATCTATAAACTGACGACTCATAACAATCCCTACTCCATTCCTATTCCTATTTATTCCTGTATACCAAATCTTATATCCCCAAGGTTCTATCACTTTTGCTTTCTCACCTACCCATTTGGTCTCTTGTAGACATAAAATATCAATCTTTCTCCTACACATAACATCTACTAACTCTACCAACTTACCAGTTAAAGACCCTATGTTCCAAGTGGCTAACCTAATTTTATGGTCTTGGACTAACTTCTTTACCCCCACCCGTCCAACAAAGTGAGGGAACCCTTGCCTATTTGACACCACACCCGGGCGTCGGTGTGACGCGTCGCTTCTGGGCGACGACCTAGCAACCCTTGCCCATTTATCACTGCCTCCAGGCCTAGAGAGTACAGCGCGCCGCTCAGTAGGGAACGCCCCAACGAAATTCTCATATTGGTTCATTTTCATAAGCCTTTTTTTATGCTTCTCAAAATTAAACATAATAAAAGATGACGTAGAATTGAATAAATAATAAAAATAAATAACTTTGAAATTCAGATTTTTTAGAAAAATGATTAAAATACCCTTAAAAACTGACTTTTATTGCAAAATAGGGTTAAAATCAGGGGTTTTCAGAAAAGATTTTTGTAAAAAGCTTAATCTGGGGATCAAACAAATTCAAAACAACGCAAAATTGGGTGGAAGGCACCCTAATATGATTATGAACATGATCAAACACTAAAAATATAAAATATTTCATGAAAAAATTAAAATATTATAAAAATATCTATTTTTGCTTGTATTTCAGTTGAATCAGGACTCCACGAACATCCTATTTTTTATGAAATAACTAAATAATGCATCAAATGAATTTTAAAATTTGTAAAAATTGAAATAGACACTTATAATAACCCTAAAATTAAAATTCAATACAAAATATGATTTTTGGGATTATTTTGATCTAAAAAATAAATAAAAACATGAAAGTATGCGATTTGCTTGTGGTCACGTATCTGTTGCAGTGTCATACCCGAATCAGGTATCAAACGACAATGAAAGTTTATGATTTTTTACAGGGTGAAACTAAATAGATTAAAAAAAATAACCCTTTTTACAGATTATAAAAAGCATATTCCATTAGAGAGATATAATTCTGACAATACGTACCTGATTCTGGCCTATACGTAACGATGTGAAACAGACAGATTTGGTTTTGGGTGCAGAAAAATATAACAAACAGTCTTCAAAATTTATAAAATTTTATAAAGACATATTAAGGATTCTTACAAAAACAACCTTTTTTATGGATCTCCGTTTAGGGAGAAATCGTTCCAGCAAGTTGGATTTAATTCTAAATAATGATTGACAGTTGCAGAAATATAGATCCGATTCTTAACTAAAATAAAATAGCAATCTACCATAGAAATTTGTAAAAAATTTATATAATAAACTAGAGACTCATACTAAAACAACCCTTTTTACGGATCATCAATCGGATCTCAGACGAGGAAGATATGACCTCAAAAAGGTACTCTTGAATTTCCATAGCATTTTACCGACTCAGAAAATAGGTTCCGAATTTGATTTTTAAACATAGGATTACAGACCTCTAAAAAACTTGATTTTTTTATTTAAAGCCGTGTATACATGCATGATTTCACCATAAAAAAATTAGATTTTTATAATGAATATAAATTGGCAAAATAAATACATTAACAGATGGCCAAAATCATAAATAACGAATCTAAAACCCTAGAATAAAATGACATATTATTTATGCTAAAAACACAAAAAAGCATGTAAATAGTACAAAGAATTATGATTTGATGCTTGAACAACTAAAATAAACATGAATATGATGAAATAAAAAAAAAATTAGGGAAGCACAGTTAGAAATTTGATTTAGCCATTAAAAGAGGGATTCAACCTATCAAAAGGTTGAATCTCGATATTTTTCGGGCATTTAGCATAATAAACGTATTTCCAATGAATCTAACGGATCAAAAATGTGGAAATAATCATGGATGATCATTGGATCATCATCTTGAATCGTGGATCATGGGGCTTGAACGAAAAAAAATTAAAATGGCTCATGCATAGGGGGTGGCAATGGCAAAAATAAATAGAATAAAATAAAAAAGGAAGAAGAAAGCTTACCTTGCTTGCACCAGTGGAGGAGGGTTGAGAGAGAAGAGAGGGGGCCATGAATTTGAGAGAGAGAGAGGATGAGAGAGCATTCTTGGTTGATCCCCTATAGCTTCTATTTATAGGTTTTTCCAACTCTTAATTAAAGAGTTTGATTTTTTTGAAACACTCCTTAATTAATTAAGATAGACCAAATGGGGGGGGGGGGGGGTTGGTGGAGTTCTAACCCTAAAAGACTCTACCTAATTAAGACTCCTAGTTAGCCTAAAACAATCCCAAATGTGGCACCACCTACTGTGGGCCCACATTTGATTTTAAAAGCCCTAATTTCAAGATTTAAAAATAAAATTTTAAAATATCAAAATAAAGGTTGAGTTTTAAAATCAATTTTGATCCGTTCAAACTTATAATTCAATTAGGACACTAACTAAACTTGAACTAACCTAAATATCCTTAAATGTGGTGCCACCTACTGTGAGCCCCATTTGGTTTTTCAGAAAATAATTTTAAAACTTGAAAATAAAGAGGTTAAAAACAAGGTTTTCAAAAAGAGTTTGGAATAAAAGCTAAAAGTCAAAGTTCTGAATCAACTAGAGTCCTACATGAATTGAAAATCTCTCAAATGTGGCACCAGATGTGTGGGCCCCACATTTGGGTTTTGAAAAGGTTTAAAATGATGATTAAAAAGGGTTTTTAAAACAAGGTTAGAAATCACCAGATGAAAATTGAAGGTTTAAACAGAGTCCTAAACTAACTAAAACTCCAGACTAGAGTCCTAAACTGAATGAAACTCTGAGATAAAGTCCTAAAATTTTAAAATTTGGTTTTTTGAAAGATAAATGAAAAAGTTTTTAAAAGATTTTCTCAGAAATGAAGTCAGGGTTAGAGTCTTGAAACTCTAGAACAAAGTCCTAATCTGACTAAGACTCTAAAATTTTGATTTCTTTTGAAAGATTTTCATGAAAACAGGTAAAAATAGAAATGAAAGGTAGAGTCCTAATCTGACTGAAAATCCGAGATAGAGTCCTAGTCCAACTAAAACTTTAAAATTTTGGCCAAAATGAAAGAAATGGGCTAGGGGTAAGGCTACTTCTGATTTAAAACCAAAATAAAATTTTGAAAAGGGTTTAAAAGGTAGAAAAACAAAGTCCTAAATCAACTAAAACTCTGAAATAACTAAAATCTAAATGAAAGAAGTGATCTAGAAGCGAAATCACTTAGATGGGTCCCATCCAAGGATTGAGATCAGTTAAAAATTGAGTTTAAAATGAATCCAGATCGCTCTCTAAAGAAAATATTTTGAAAAAAAGAAATATAAGATCTTGGGGGTTGACAAATGGCAAATATCGATCTAAAACCCAAGTATTTGAAATTGATTTTGAAAGAAAAGTCTTAAAAATCGAATCTGGATTTGAGATTTTAAAAAACAAGAGTGTTGGATCTCAAGAATGACATGCAATGTGATGCGATACAATGAAATGATATGAAATGACATTAAATGATATGAAATGATACAAAATGGTATGAAATGAGATGTAAAATGCAAACCCTGGATGAGGGATTTGAAGTCCTGGACCCCTGCGAGAAATAAAGAATTGAACATTCCTGTTCAGAGATGAAAAATGATAATTGAATATCAGATCTGACACTGGATCCAATCCAAATGTGAAATGGGTCTCAGATATATCTAAATTTTTTAGAAAAAGAACTGATCCAAGCTTCGATTATTGATTGTACCAACTGGGGGAATGATAAAAATGAAGTTTTTTTGCCCCTGTAGGACATAGAGTGACACTGGAAAATGAGGTTTGAACTGGTTTAAACTGAATCCTAGGGTTTCTAAACTCAAAAGAACTAAAAAGATACTGACTCAAACAAACTCCTAAACTGGATGATCAAGAAATTCTACAATTCTCAAAGAAATGGTGAGAAATGACCACTTGAGTGAAGTGGGTAATGAGACTACACTGTGTTTGAGCTAGAATGAAGGTCAGTAATACTGAGATGAACTAAATTTGAAGCTCAAACACTAGCTCAACTGACTGGATTCAACTCAATTTTAGCTAAAATGAGCTGAAATGGGCTAAAATGGACTCCTAGATTGCGGGAAGTGGAATTGAACTGAAAGTGAGCCACTTGTAATCCTGGTGAGCTCAAGTTAGACTCAAGAGAATAGGGTCAACTGGGATTAACTGACTTGGGAATAATTGACTACAATTCGAGCTAGAATTGAGCTTATTTCTAAGAAAATAAACCAATTTTAGCCGAAATGGTCAGAAATGAACAGGATTCGCTCATCGTGAAATTAGGTGAACTAGAAATAATAGACATTCTAACTGTTCTGAACTTAAAATGAGCTTGGTCGACTCTGACTGTCAAGGATCTAAGGTGACCTATGGGTAAAATGGGACTTTTCTAACGAAATGGGAGAAATGACACCTAAACTGGAATCGACCTAGGGCTAGACTCCTACACTGACCTATAGGGGTTGGCATCTACGAGCGGGGGGTGTCTGCAAATGAATGAGGAAAATTTGGGGTGTTTACAGATGCCCCTCTTTGCTACTAAGTCGGTTGAAGGCCGAGCTTAGTGGCAAAGAAAAACACACCAAATTTGGATTATAAAATGCCCCAGTTAGAAGAATCTGACTGGGTATGAAAGAATTGGCTCGGGTGATAGTGGTAGATATGGCATAGAGAATAAAAAAGAAAATTCACCTCATCGAAATGAGGCTTAGGCTTGACCCTTACCTGAATGGGAAGGCTAGAGTGGAGTCCTTAGGAGAAAAGATTGAGGCAACCACAAAAATACCTCATAGAAAATGAGGGGCTGCAAAAAAGGCAATGAAGATGGGGTTCTCTAAAGCTTTGGAAAAGAGAGTGATCTTGGGCGCCTCATGACTGAGACTAAATAGATTTTGAAAGATGGCCTTTTGCGAGAGATGATTCAGGTTTAACCCTTATCCTAAAAGGGGAAAATACCTCATGGAAGAATGAGGTTCAGGCTTGACCCTTAACCTGAACGGGAAGATAGGATCCTCGAAAGAAGAAACTATGATGAAACCTTCAAATTTTGCACAATAAATCTGAGAGAGGTTTGCAAAAGGAAGAAAATGGGGTTCTCTAAAGCTTCAAAAAGGGATTGATCTTGAGCGTCTCATTACTGAGACTGAATAGCTTTTGAAATGACCTTTTGCTAAAATATATACAGATTGGCTTGACCTCGAACAAAAAAAAAATGAATTGTCTATGGCGAGACAGTGGGAAACACAGGGAAGTGTGCGAATCTGAGAACCCTGACACTCAGATTAAAAAGAAGGGAAGGACCTTGAAAACTTGGGTTATCAAGTCCTAAAGAGGGATAACAACAACGCCAGGATATATCAAAATGGACATCGAGCTCTTCGCTTCATGTCAGAGTAGCTTGAAAAGATTGCCAATAAGATAAAAAATTACAGTTGATTCAAAATTATTGAAAATAAGCACATTTGTGTGAAAAATATATTTCCTCTTGTACCTAGAGTATTACCTCCAACTAAGTTAACTTCATAGAATCCAGAATCAAAATTAAATTATTGTTGTTGAGTTTCTTCAAGGAAGCTATCCATTTCCTTGATATGAAAAGAAGGGAAAGATGTTCTAAATTTCATAAAAGCAATTAATGAAAGGATATTGATAAAAGAATTTCACATAAATAAAGATGATTCTTGGCAGTTTGATATCTAAGGTTACCCATGATAATCTTTTTGCACTCTTTTAAGACAGAGATTGAGCTTTGTTGGGGTTTGACGAGAATTTCATCACATTAGCCTTCAACTTGGCTATTGATCATGCATACATTTTAGTGTTTAATTCATATTAAACTATGCACGATTCAATAGAAAAGCGCATTAAAATCCCAAGTTTATTGTTAGTTTCAAGAAAATGTGCGAAAAGAATAACATTTGAAAAATGCATGAATAGCGACTTTATATTTGTGAATTATTTAAAAATTAGTATTTTGTAATAATTCTAGTAGAATAAGTGAGAAAAATAAAAAGGTAAAAGTCTTTACAAAAAGTTAGAGATTAGTTTTGTTAAAAAAAAGGAGTTAGAACATTAGTGTAAATAATTCTTTTTGAGATACTTTTGTGGAATTTTTGAAGAAATGATGGGGTTGTGGAAATTTTTGCAAAACAAACTCAACAACCCTTTAAAGCATTCACGAAGAGGAGGAGAGAAAGGGTCTTCTCTCATGCACATAAACCCTCTTCTCTTCCCCTTCTCTCTCATCCAGATTCTTCTTCTTCTTCTTTTTCCCTCCTTCTCTTCTTCCTCTTTCCTTCTTCCCTTTTTTTCTCCTCCGGTGGAGCTTCAGATCCGGCGATGGTGCATAAGTGGAGGCCATCTTCTTCTCTCAACCCAGACTATTACGGTAAGTAGAGCTTCTTCTTCTCTTCTTCTTCTTTTTCTCCTTCCTTCCTCATCTTCTCCTTCTTCTGTTTTCTTCTCTTCTCATTTCTGCGAATTGTAATTTGTTTTTCTTCAGCAATTTGTCTTTTATTTGTTTCACTGCATTGATCTCATATCCTGTTATACGTAGTTCTTTGTTGTTGTTCAGTGTGCATTTCTATAATTTAGATTTATATTGCTTCAGCACCATTTTATTCTACATCATCTGATTTCATTTCACTGCCACTGCATTGAGTCATTTGCATTTTAGCATTTGCATCATTTTGTTTATCTCCTGTGCATTCCATTTCCCATTTATCCATCCTCTGTGTCTATGGTGAAATCAACATTTGTTGGGAGCCAATTTGATTTTTATGGTGAATCTTTGATTCACCATGAAAATCTCTTATTAGCTATCGTGAAATCTTTCTTCTGAGTTGCTGGAAATTCCTATCGGATTCACTATGAAATCCTGCATCTGCTGGAATCTACTGTGAATCCCTAGTCTTCATCACTGTGAAATCACAGTTGCCCTGAAAACTTTCTTCTGGCTGGTTCGACTGTGAAATCCAAGGCCCCTTGCGCAGCACTCCTTCATTTTTCTTACAGAGCGACATCAGGCATCTTCGGCTAGAGTTCATCGTGAAATTGAATTTAGTCTGTTGGATTTGGTTTGCATTCACCGTAATCCATCAGATCTGCTGTGAAAGAGGAAATTTGGACTTGCCGAAATTCCTCTGCATTTGCCAAAAATCTACATCAAATCTGATGTGAATGCCTATTCTAAACTACTGAAAATCCTCTGCCGATTAGAAGTTCAGCCGTGAAATCTTTTTTTTTTATGGCACATCTATTGTTCATGATAACATTTTGTGGTTGTTCCTCTTTTCACTACACGGCTAGGCCCTATTTGCATGTTCGGCAGCAACACTTCCTCCGACACTTGAAGTGTAGATTTCACCGAAATCTGCTGCTATAGAAAGCAGAGTTTCATGGTCATTCAACATTCATTTTAACGGGTGAAAAGATTTTCATTGCAACAACAATATTTGATTTCATTAGCATTTAGTTTAGCAGTATTTGATTTCATTAGCATTTGTTTGATTTAGCATTTAGTGTAGTATATGTTCAATTTAGCATTTGATTTAGCATTTATTGGTTATCTGTTTGATTTAGCATTTTGTTTTCTATATTTTTATTTAGTAATGTGTTTAGCATTTTTCTGTTAGCTTGTGTTTACTTGTATTCATTTTGTTTAATACTTGATGTTTAGTGTTAATTGTGTTTACTTATCATTTAGCAGTTAGTTTCATTTAGTGAACATTGCATTCATAGTTGTAATTGCATTCGTTTAGCATTATCATTTCTTGTTTCAAATTAATTTCACTCATAGAAGCAACAATGCTACCTGTGAGAATTCTTTTACAAAGATGATTTTCATAAATTTTCTTGATTCTTCTCTTTAGTCAAATATTTCATCAATTTCTATCTCTTCTCGTCAGTTCTTCGCAAATTTTATTTCTTCCTCAGTCAAGATAAGGGGGCAATATTGAAAATCAGACCACATACAATTAACTATGATGGTCTTCTTCATTGCAAATCAAATAATTCAGTCCTCGAACTGGTCATTCTCAATCCTAGATTCGGTCCTCGCACTGGCAAATTTTCAAAACTCAATCTTTTGATTAAAATTTTTTGTCCAAAACCTGAGTTCCGACTCAGGCTTCTTTTTTTGGATCCAATGCTCGTATTGGAACCAATCATTTCTTCAGAAATTCGAGTTTCCAAACTCGGGTTTCTCTTTTATCTTTTATCTTTTATCTTTTATTTTGAAGATCAGAGTTCCAGCTCGGGTTTTTCCTCTATTATTTTGTTTGAAGTTCCGAGTTCCGACTAGGACTTCCATTTGGATCCAATGCTCACGTTGGAACCAATCGTTGCATCGAAATTTTGAATTTTTCAAATAAAAAATCTCTTTTATCCTTTGTTTTGAAGATCCGAGTTCCCACTCGGGCTTTCCCCTTTATTTCTTTCGTTTGAAGTTTCGAGTTCCGACTCGGACTTCCTTTTGGATCCAATGCTCGTGTTGGAACCAATCGTTACGTCGAAATTTTGAATTTTTCAAACTCAAAAATTTTCTTTTATCCTTTGTCTTGAAGATCCGAGTTCCCACTCAGGCTTTTCTTTTTATTCTTTCGTTTGATGTTCCGAGTTCCGACTAGGACTTCCTTTTGGATCCAATACTTATGTTGGGACCAATCGTTGCGTCAAGAATTCGAGTTTTCCAACTCAAAATTTCTCTCTTATCTTTTTATCTTGAACATTCGGGTTCTGACTCGGGTTCTCCCCTTTATATATTCCATCTTCCTTTTCAAACACACGAGTTCCAACTCGGACTCTCTTCTTTTTCAAAAACCCCAACTGCCAGGTGAGATCTTCTTCCAAAATCCAGTCTTCCGGCTAATCCATCCCAAATTTCAAGCTTCAGGATTATTCTCTTTACAATTCCTTCTTTACCCCTTCAAGTTAAGGGATAAACCTGATGCCTCCTACTAGCAAGGTATTTCTTTCTTTCCTTCCCCATTCAGGATAAGGGGACAAATCCTAAAAGCAGACCACATACAGTTAAAATGTGATGGTTCATTGAATTCAGAATTTTCACCAAGAATCTTTACTTTCTAAAAATTCATTTTTCTAGCTCATCTTCACAACCCAGTCCTCACACTAGGTTATTTCTCAAACTCTTCAATCATATATTGAGCTCATTTTCAAAATCCGGTCCTCGCACCGATAACTTCCTAAATTCAACCTTCTGATTGAAGCTTCTCCTCCTACAAATCAAATTCTGACTTGAACTTCCAAATTTGACTTATTTCAAAGGATCCATCTTTTGTTGGTTATGTATTTCAAAAGGATCCAACTTTTGCTGGTCATGTATTGTTACGACAATGAAGCCGTACATGATACTTCAAGTATAAGGTTTTAATGATGAGCAAGTGAAATCAACTGCATTTCAGCTAAGGCAATGAAGACATTGAAGAATTCGATGAAGAATCTTTGAAGACTAGTGTGCAAATGTTAAATTTATTTAAAGTCTTAGATTCTTGTAAAAGCCTTACTTAGAGTGCATATTTAGGTTGCATTTTACCTAAAAAGTCTTTAGAAAAACTTTTCTAAAAGAACCCTTCATGAAAATCTTTTTATAAAACTCTTTTTTTAAATTTTCGTGTTTATTAGTCGACCAATAGACTCACCAGTCGACTAATCCTTTCGCGCCATATTTTCTAAAAAGTCATTTTTGTCAAGTTAGTCGACCGAAGGTTTTATCAGTCGACTGGACAGAATGTCTGTTTTCTGAAAATTTTTAGCAACAGTCGACTAATGACTTTATCAGTCAACTGAACAGAACATATGTTTTCTGGAAATTTAGCAGCAGTCGACTAATGCTTTTATCAGTCAACTGAACAAAATGTATGTTTTTCAGAAGATTTTAGCAGCAGTCGACTGAAAGGTTTTTTAGTCTGCTGATGATATTATCAGTCGACTAATTTTATCTCTAGTCGACTAAGTTTCAAAAGTTCAGATTTTCAAACGGCTCGATAAACAGATCAGTTGACCGACGATAACTGTCAGTCTACTAATAACTAACTATTAGTCGACTAACTACTGTTTCAGTCGACTAATTTTGTTGTTCTTCCTGAAACTTTAAAAAGGTGTGTCTTTTCATTTTTCAAATGTTTTGATCGTTCAAATTGGACTGTTTTGACACCCTTTTATACCCTCAACGTATGGAAACTTTCAACTATAAATATGAGTGCATTTTACACTCAAAAGCACTTCAATTCAATCAATTTGAATCAATTACTCTTTGCTTTTCACTCATATTCATTTTCTCACTCATGTGATATTTTTCACTTCAGTTTTTCACTCAAATTCCTTTGAGAGATAGTGAATTCGTGAGTAGAGTATTTCAACAACCTCAAAAGCCAATTACATCTCATTTGCATTCAAAAGAAGGGCTCATAGGTTGTGTTGTAAGTTGTTACTTATTTTATTTTCTGTAAAAGGAAGGACTCCTTGGTTTAAAGGAGTTGTTTGCTTTCAGTAGGTGTGTTACTGAAAGTGGGACCTGATTTGGTCTGTATGATCTTGTAGTTACACAAGGTTGATAGTGGAAATCTCAAGCGGGTTTTGCTTGGGAACTGAATGTAGGTCGAGAAAGACCGAACCAGGATAAATTATTGTGTTCTTTGTGTGTTTGCTTTGTGAATTGCAAAATCCATCAATATTCCGCAGACAATTTTTAAAAGCACTATTCACCCCTCTCTAGTGCTCGTTGCCTGGATCCTACTGCACTTTCATTTGGTATCAGAGTAGGTTTGCTATTATTGATTTGATCATCATCTAGCATGGCAACTACAACATCTCAGCACAAAGAAGGATGCTCCTCTGTTCGTCCTCCTCTCTTTGACGGAACAAACTATGGATACTGGAAAGTGAGAATGACAATATTCTTGAAATCCATGGATCTCGATATTTGGAGAGTTGTTTCAGATAAATACCAAACTCCATCAACTGATTTCAGCCGATGGACCGATGAAGAAAAGAAGACTGCTGAACTTAATGCCAAGGCAATGAATGCATTATATTGTGTCGTTGACAAGGTAGAGTTCAATCACATCTCTCAATGCTCTACAACAAATGAAATCTGGCATACTTTTCTCGTGACTCACGAAGGTACGTCAAAGGTAAAAGAATCTAAAATCGCCTCTTTGGTTCATAAATTTGAATTGTTTAAAATGAAGCAAAATGAATCTATATCGAACATGGTAACAAGAATGACCGATATAACTAACACTCTGAAATCCCTTGGAAAAGAATATTCACAAGTGGATTTAGTTAGAAAGATCCTAAGGTGTTTAACTCCTGAATGGGAGAGAAAAATCACTACTATTGAAGAGGCAAATGATTTAAACACTCTCACTCTTGAAGATTTGGTTGGTAACCAAATGGCATATGAAGTCCAACTTTAAGACAGACTAGAAGAAGAACCCAAGAAGAAATCTCTTGCTTTTAAGGCTACTTCTGACTCTGAAAATTCAGAAGAAGATGAAGATGAAGATATAGCCCTCATTCAAGGCAATTCAGAAGAGTCATCAAAAATGGAAGATTTCAAAGAAAGGTAAAGAAAGCGGATTCTTCCAATCCTAATGAAGTCAAGTGCTTTAACTGCAAAAAGGCAAGACATATCAAGAAAGATTGTCCTCTTCTCAAAATCAAGCCCAAGGACCAATTCAAGAAGAAAAAGGCATTTCAAGCATGTTGGGATGATAGTGACTCCTCTTTCGATGAAGAATCAAATGAAGAAGTCGCCAACATGTGTTTTGTAGCACAAGAAGACTCGGTAAGTCAATTTGACTATGATGATTTATTAGAAGCATTCAATGATTTATATGCTAAATTTAAGAGTCTAAGTTCTAAAAACAAAGAGTTAAAAACTGAAAATTTAACTCTTGACTCTCAAAACAAAGTGTCACATTAAGAGATAGAAGATCTCAAGAAGGAAAACTCTTGTCAAGCATTTGAGATAAAAGAAATTGGAACAAGAACCAATCTCTTACAAAAAGAAATAACTAGTCTAAAAAAAAATCAAATGATCTTCTTTCTATAGTGACCAAATTTACAAATGGTCAAGAGAATCTAGAAAGACTTCTTGGTTCTCAAAGATGTTCGGTTAATAAAACCGGATTGAGATATAGCTTCTTTGATACTCAAAATAGACCAAACTATGTTGTAAAAAATCAAAGACAATATTCTCAACCATTTATTCATAGAACTAAATTTTCCAGTTCTAATAGAAATGCATCTAATCATGAAACTTATAATGCTTATAAGCCTAGACATGATTATTCTAGAAATGCTAAATCTTGTTATAGAAAAAATATTTATTATCAAAGGAAACCAAAATCTAAATGGATATGGGTTCTTAAGACTAACTCTCATGGACCCGAAAATAGAAAGGGGTCAAATGCTTTGTCTTCTAATTTTGTTGTAGGTACACAAAATAAGGAGCAAATAAATATTGGACAGCGGTTGTTCCAAACATATGACTGGAAGGCCGGAGTTATTTTCCACCCTCCAAAGTAAGGATGGAGGAACCGTCATCTTTGGTGACAATAACAAGGGAAAAGTAATCGGTATTGGTAACATTGGTAATCCAAAATTTCCCTTGATAGAAAATGTTCTTTTAGTAGATGGTTTAATGCATAATTTATTATCTATTAGTCAATTATGTGATAAAGGTTTTCATGTTTCTTTTGAAAATGATTTATGCTTAATTTCTGATTTTCAATATAAAAAGATCATTTTTAAAGGTAAAAGAAGGAACAATGTGTATGAACTATATCTAGATGAGTTACCCACTTTTAATAAAAAATGTCTTATTGTTTCAAATGAAATTCAATGGTTGTGGCACAAGAGACTTGAACATGTTAACTTTAAAATTATTTCCAAGTTATCCAAGAATGATCTTGTTAGAGGCCTACCTAAAATACCATATAAGAAAGATCACTTATGTGATGCTTGCCAAAGGGGTAAACAAATCAAGAGTTCTTTTAAAGCAAAAGATATAGTTTTAACAACAATGAAGAAGTTTATGTAGAGCAACCTCCAGGCTTTGAAAATGAGAAATATCCAGAAAAAGTCTACAAATTAAAAAAAGCTTTGTATGGACTTAAACAAGCACCAAGAGCGTGGTATGAAAGACTACGAAATTTTCTAGAACAATCTGGTTTTTCCATTGGTCGGGTAGACTCCACTTTATTTATTAAAAACCTTAATTCAGATATTCTTATTGTGCAAATTTATGTTGATGACATAATATTTGGTTCTACTAATGATTCTCTTTGTAAAGAATTTGCTAAAGCTATGCAGGAAAAGTTTGAAATGAGCTTGATGGGCGAATTAAACTACTTCCTTGGACTTCAAATAAAGCAAACTGAAGAAGGAATCTTCATCAATCAGGCTAAGTATACAAAAGAACTTCTCAAGTGATTTGGAATGGACTCATCGAAATCAAGAAGAAATCCTATGAGTACAACTACTTCTCTTGATAAAGATGAAAATGGTAAAAATGTAGATACTAAGCTCTACAGAGGTATGATCAGATCTCTATTATACTTAACTGCTAGTCGACCTGATATAATGTTTAGTGTTTGTATGTGTGCAAGATTTCAAGCTAATCCAAAGGAATCTCATTTAATTGCAGTAAAACAAATTCTTTGATATTTAAAAGATACTTCAGACTTCAGTTTGTTTTACCCAAAATCATCTTCCTTTGATTTAGTTTCATATAGTGATGCAAATTTTGAAGGAAGTAAATATGATCGCAAGAGTACTAGTGAAACTTGTCATTTCTTAGGAAATTCCTTAGTCTCTTGGTTTAGTAAAAAGCAAAATTCAGTGTCACTCTCAACAACTGAAGCATAATATATAGCAGCTAGTTTAGCGTGTTCACAAGTACTATGGATGAAACAGACCTTAAAAGATTTTGGTTTGAATTACTCCACAACAACCATTTATTGTGATAACACTAGTGCTATAAATCTTTCGAAAAATCCTGTTCAGCACTCAAGAACTAAGCATATTGAAGTTAGACATCATTTCTTAAGAGATCATGTCTTAAAAGGAGATATTTCGTTAAATTTTATTTCCACTAAAGAACAACATGCCAATATCTTCACTAAACCACTTAAAAATGAAGATTTTATGAGAATTAGGAGAGAACTAGGCATTTGCTCATTTTTGGATTTATAAAAATGCTGATTTTTGAACAAAATCTCAAAATTGCACATTATTAGTCGACCGATAAATTTCTAGTCGACTGATGCTTTAAATTTTAACTGCGGGGACCCGATACCCCTTGGATTTTTTAAACACCCGTTTTTTTTTTGCATCATTTCATTTTTGTACCTTTTCATTTTTTTTAAAAGGAATGAAACCCTTAAAACGAAACCCTCTCTCTCTCTCTTTCCTCTCTCTCTTCTGAAAAACCCTCGGAGTGTCGTTCGAACCTCTCCTCGCCGGAATCCTCTGGCCGTGATAGGGAAATGCTGGAATCCTCTTGCAGTAACCGGCGCATCTTCAGATCTCGCCGAAATCCTCTTGCCGTGACGGTGCATCTTCAGTCCTCGCCTGAATCCCCTTGTGGCAGCCTCCTCGCATCTGCCGTCATCCACCGCGGACTCCTCCTCGTCTATTCACTGTTTCTGTTGCATTGGTTCTCCTTCACAACGCCAGACAACATTTTCCTTCTGCCGGACGTCATTTGGAAGCCAACATCATTCTCTGCAACTAATGTTTAGGTGAATCTGTGTTAACCATGTCTCGTTCGAAGACTGCATTTGCAAAAGGTTTAGGTTCTCCTCCTCCTGCACCTTCTTCAAGACATGAATTTTCTCTTAGATTACTCTGAATTCCTCTTTTATATGATACTTTTGGATCGATTTCTGCACTACCTATTTTACCAAGCTGAAATGTACTTTTTTACATGTTTTCTCGTTACAAAATAAGAGAATTATTTCCAGGAATTTCACATCTTTTTTATGCCTGTGCAGACACCCTTCACTATCATTTTCTGATTCACTTGTTTTATACGAATTTACATATTGATCATGAAACCGAAGTTCTTTTCTCTCTTGTTCGTGATGTTGAAATCAAGTTTGATTTTAAACTACTCGGAGAAATCATAGAAATTCCATCTTCAGACACTCTTTTCAATACTGTTGAACTGAATGATGAGAGAATTTTTGAACAAATTCTTCTTCCTGGTGCACCTCATTGCCCTCTTTTGAAAAATACTAATCTTCAAACTCGTGCACGCATTGCTGGACGAATCCTTGCCCACAATGTTCTACCTAAAACTGGTTCTTTTGATTACTATTCCACAGATTTTTCTACGACTCTATGTTTTATTTGGAAATATTTCTGTAAATTGGGCCAATGTGTATTTTACTAATTTGTGGAAACAAAAACCATTTCTTCTTTATGGATGTCTTCTAACTCGTATTTTCAGACATTTCAAAGTTCCCTTAACTAATGAAAAATATATTGAGCAAAAGGAGTTCTTTGATCAAACTATTTTTAAAAGGATGAAAATCAAATATCTGCCTCCTTTAAATGTTGATCAAACTGAACCATCTGATCCAACTGAACCATCAATTTCTGAACCCTCACCATCTTCTGCGACACCTTCATCTCAAGCAAAAAGAAAGAAATTTTCTACAAGTCAAGACAATGATGAAGTTTTGCAGCGACTGGAAGCTTTGGAGCTGCATCAACGCATTTTTGGTGAAGATGTGACTCAACAACTTTCTTCGATTTAGAAAGATGTGACTGCAATCAAGGACTTGCTCAACTCACTTTTCTGATCTTTATTTTCTGTCTTTACTGAACTTTAATACTTTATGGGTTGAAATATTTTAAACTTGTATTTACATTTTGCTTATGCTATTTCTGCCCTTACTCTTTTTTATTATGACAAAGGGGGAGAAAAAGATAGAAAAGATAGACCTTGCATGAGAAATCAGAAATAAAGATAGAAATTGAATATTGCATTATGACATGGAAATTACATCATGTGAAAGCACTGAAAATTTCATTTATGAAAAAGATTTCTAAATGCATGAAGTAATGATGGAAATGCAAACCAATCAATATGTGATATATGTGCTTTGAATGGACTAACTTTTAATGTTTTGCAGCATATTGATAGGGGGAGTAAAATCTCCATCTATGCATCTAAATGCTTCATCTTTGATTAAGTTTGTCATCATAAAAAAAAGAGAGATTGGTATGACAATGAAGCCGTACATGATACTTCAAGTACAAGGTTTTGATGATGAGCAAGTGAAATCAACTGCATTTTAGCAAAGGCAATGAAGACATTGAAGAATTCGATAAAAAATCTTTGAAGACAAGTGTGGAAATGTTAAATTTATTTAAAGTCTTAGATTCTTGTAAGAGTCTTACTTAGAGTGCATATTTAGGTTGCATTTTACCTAAAAAGTCTTTAAAAAACTTTTCTAAAAGAACCCTTCATGAAAATCTTTTTAGAAAACTCTTTTCTTAAATTTTCGTGTTTATTAGTCGACCAATAGACTCACCAGTCAACTAATCCTTTCGCGCCATATTTTCTAAAAAGTTATTTTTGTCAAATTAGTCGACCAAAGGTTTTATCAGCCGACTGAACAGAATGTCTGTTTTCTGAAAATTTTTAGCAACAGTCGACTAATGACTTTATCAGTCAACTGAACAGAACATATGTTTTCTGGAAATTTAGCAGCAGTCGACTAATGCTTTTATCAGTCAACTGGACAAAATGTATGTTTTTCAGAAGATTTTAGCAGCAGTCGACTGAAAGTTTTTTCAGTCTACTGATGCTATTATCAGTCGACTAATTTTATCTCTAGTCGACTAAGTTTCAAAAGTTCAGATTTTCAAACGGCTCGATAAACAAATCAGTCGACCGACGATAACTGTCAGTCTACTAATAACTAACTATTAGTCGACTAACTACTGTTTCAGTCGACTAATTTTGTTGTTTTTCCTGAAACTTTAAAAAGGTGTGTCTTTTCATTTTTCAAATGTTTTGATCGTTCAAAATGGACTGTTTTGACACCCTTTTATACCCTCAACGTATGGAAACTTTCAACTATAAATATGAGTGCGTTTTACACTCAAAAGCACTTCAATTCAATCAATTTGAATCTATTACTCTTTGCTTTTCACTCATATTCATTTTCTCACTCACGTGATATTTTTCACTCAAATTCCTTTGAGAGATAGTGAATTCGTGAGTAGAGTATTCCAACAACCTCAAAAGCCAATTGCATCTCATTTGCATTCAAAAGAAGGGATCATAGGTTGTGTTGTAAGTTGCTACTTATTTTATTTTCTGTAAAAGGAAGAACTCCTTGGTTTAAAGGAGTTGTTTGCTTTCAGTAGGTGTGTTACTGGAAGTGGGATCGGATTTGGTCTGTATAATCTTGTAGTTACACAAGGTTGATAGTGAAAATCTCAAGCGGGTTTTGCTTGGGGACTGGATGTAGGTCGGGAAAGACTGAACCAGGATAAATTATTGTGTTCTTTGTGTGTTTTCTTTGTGAATTGCAAAATCCATCAATATTCCGCAGACAATTTTTAAAAGCACTATTCACCCCTCCTCTAGTGCTCGTTGCCTCGATCCTACTGCACTTTCATGTATTTCAAAGGTTTCAGCCTTTGCAGGTCATGTATTTCAAAGGTTCCAGCTTCTGCGGGTCATGTATGTCAAAAGGATCCAGCTTTTGCTGGTCATGTATTTCAAAAGGATCGAACTTTTTGCTAGTCATGTATTTTAAAAGGATCCAGCTTTTTGCTGGTCATGTATTTCAAAAGGATCCAGTTTTTGCTAGTCATGTATTTTAAAAGGATCCAGCTTTTGCTAGTCATGTATTTCAAAAGGATCCAGCTTTTGCTGGTCATGTGTTTCAAAAGGATTCAACTTTTGCTGGTCATGTATTTCAAAAGGATCCAGCTTTTTGGTGGTCATGTATTTCAAAAAGATCCAGCTTTTGATGGTTATGTATTTCAAAAGGGTCCAGCTTTTGTTGGTCATGTATTTCAAAAGGATTCAGCTTTTGCTGGTCATGTATTTCAAAGGTTCCAGCTTTTGCTGGTCATGTATTTCAAAGGTTCCAGCTTTCGCTGGTCATGTATTTCCAAAATCAAAGATTCAGCTTAGGGTCTCATCAAAATCTATATTAAATGATTATTTCACAAAGAATGAGTAAAAACTTTGCCAGTTTGCTAAAAGCATGTGTTGATTCCAAGCATTTTATTGCACGAAAAGAATTACCTCAGATTACCTCTAGTATTCTTTTCAAAAAGGTGAAACTTTTTGCAAAAAAGGGATAAAATTCAAATCTCTTCCCTGTTGATCAACTAAAAGGATGAAAGAAATATCCTCGATATGATTAGTGAAAGAAATCTTCAATGATGTTGAAAAGCCAGAAGCAAATTGATACTGATCATAGCTATGGCGCATGTTTAAAGACAACTATCTGACAATCAGGCAGTGGAAATATCTTGAGTTATAAAAAGAATCCACTCCATCCGTCTTCTCAACCGTTTAGACAACAATCAAATATCTGCAAAAGAGATCTGTCAACTGTCGTCAAGATGAAGACAAATAGGCGAGCTACACCCCCGGGACAAAGAAGATTTGGATCATCTCCGAGATGAAGGAGTTTGTGATGGATCCTTCCAGAGAAAGTTCAGATCACCGTCGAGATGAAGGCGAGTGCGATGAACCTACCGACAAATCCTAATAGACATTTGATTTTTGCTATCATCTAAAGACCTTTTGAGCCAATATCATCAGTTAGAATTCCTGAGATAAAAGAAGGATCAGAACATCTCCAAAATGAAGGAGTTTGTGACGTACCCTTTCTCGAAAAAGAGAGAAAAGTCAGGACCCATCCAAATGAAGGATGATATAAAATCCGAGAAAGTTCAAAGACTAAAAAAGAGTGCAAAAAGATCATCATGGGAAAACACCCAGATATCAAACTGCCAAAGTTGTCAGAAGTCATCTCTTCTCATGCAAATTTCTTTTATCAATGTCTTTTCACTACTTGCTTTTATGAAATTAAGAATATTTCTCCTCTTCTCATATCAAGGAAATGGATAGCTTCCTTGAAGAAAATCATCAGCGCTAAAATTTTGAATTTGACTCTTAAAACCGAGGAGTTAACCTCATTGGAGAAAATACTCTAGGTAAAAGGAGGGAATATCTTTTTCACATACGTGCACATTTTCAAGCATTTGAGTCAACTACCATTTTATATTATTGGCAAAATTTTCTAGCTATTCCAAGAATGAATTAAAAAATTCAATATCCATTTTGATGCAACCTAGCATTGTTTATATTTTCCAAAAGAGTTGCCTCCTTCAAAAGAAGTATTTCTTCCCCTCCCATCACGGTTTCTTCATTCAAGAAATCCGTATGGTCGTACCCACTCAGGTTAAGGGTCAAACCTGTACCTTCTGCAAGAGGTCATCAATTTCAAAAGCTGATTTAGTCTCAGAAATGAGACGCCCAAGATCTTCCCTTTTCCAAAGCTTTAGGGAACCCCATTTTCTCCTTTCGCAAACCCCTTTCGGGTTTGTTCATCCAAACTCCGAAGGTCCCATCATGGTTTCTTCATTCGAGGATTCCATTTGGTCGTCCCCTTCAGGTTAAGGGTTAAGCTTGAACCTTGTGTCACAAGGTATCTTCCTTTTCAGGTTTGGATTAAACCTGAGTCTTGTTCCTACAAAATTCCTCGTTTTGACGAGGTGTTTTCTTTAATCCCATCATGGTTCTTTTCATCGAGGAATCCATGCTTCATTCATCCATCCAGGAAAGGATTCTACTTGAGCTTCATCTCACAAGGCATTTTCCAAAAATGTCCCATCAAGGTCCTCATGTATTCATTTTCTTATTCAATTCATTTTGATATATCTTCGTCCCATCTAGGTTAAGGGCTAAACCTGAATCATTCCAAAAAGTTGACCTCATCTTATCCATGAGACTTGACCAAAATTCTTATTTTTCATCATTTCGGGATCTTTGCCCAAAGTCTCATCACGATTTCCTCATTTTTGTTATCCAGCTATATCATTGTTTGAGGATTTCGTCTCCCCAAAACCATTCAGGATAAGGTTTTAAGACTAAAAAGTCATATTTTCAAAATAATTCTTCCACACCGAGTTCAGATCTGCTGGCTGGGGCATTTTTCAAAATTTGGAGTGTTTCTTTGCCACTAAGCTCGACTTTCAACCGGCTTAGTAGCAAAGAGGGGCATCTGTGAACACCCCAAATTTTTCAAAGTTTTGAAAAAATGGCCTTTTTGCCCCTAGCCCCATTTTTTGAGAAAATCAAAGCAATTTCAAAACTAAATTTAAGTTATTCTTCAGATTTTCTAGATTAAATCCCATATTGATATATCCAATTTGATTTCGGATCCGGATCCAGTAATCTGAGCCTCGTTATCCAAATTTTCAAATTAAAATTTCAAAGGCTCAGACAGTTCGTCCGGTATCCATTTGGATTCATCGTGTTATATTCCTCGATTCGAGGTTTAAAGCTCGAATATTTTCTTAAAACTTGGGTCCAAACTGATTTTCTGAAGAAATTAAACCCAAATTTTCAAAAAAAAACCCTCTTTTTGTAAATATTTCTCAAAAATTATAAAATGATTTTTAAATCCCTTATTTTTCTTAGTTTTATAGCTTTATTTCAAAAATATCAAAAAAATATAGAAAATAAAGAAAAGAACAAAAAATAAAAATATAGAAAAGCAAAAAAATAGTTTTTGAAAACTTCCTTTTTGAAAACAACTTCTAAAACCATTTTTTTGAAAACTTTTAAAAAGGACAACTCTTTTGAAAATCTTTAAAAAACAAAATTTCATCCTTTTTATAAAAAGCTTTAACGAAAAACTTAGGGTTTCAAGAACCCTCTCTCTGGCGTTCTCCCTCTCTCGCCCGAACCCTCCATGGCCAAACCCCATGTGCATCCTTCTTCATTTCCACCCTCAATCACCAACCACCCATGGATTCTCCCGTCCATCTTCAACGGACTCCTCATCTTCCAGAATCTCCCTTTTTCTCTTTAAAAAGGAGCTCAAGAGAAGCACTTCCTTCACCGCGTTTCACCCCTCCACCCTCTTCTGTCATCCTATTCTCCTTATCCTCTACTTCTCCTTCTTATTTCTTCGATTTGCCTTCAATCAACAAAAAGGATTAATCAACCCCCTGCAGCAATCGGTTCATCTGAAGAAAATTTCACCTCCTGCAGCGAGCAAAATCCAGAGGAAGCACCGCCCGATTGGTCGAACCGTGAGTAAATTTCTTTACTTCTTCCTTTTTATTTTCCTATTTTCTCTGTCGTTATTAGATTTCCCCCTCATTTTCTCTTGATTTTTGTCAAAGTTTTGAAATGTCCTCCATTAGTTAAGTCGCAAGCCTCGTACACAGCACCGATCTGCATATAGCAACTTCAGTCTGTGTTTGGAAATAACAACAAAACACATTGGCTCCGACATTCGTTTCTCCTTTCTTCTTTTTTTCTCTCTCTTATTATTTACCTCTGAATCTTTCTAATTTTCATAAGTTTTGAATATTAATTTATATTTGATTTTCAGCTTTTACGATTAGTCGTCCGATACGCATTATTTCTTGTTTATAGTTTCAGACCCCTTAATGTTCATTCTGACTCTTATTCTGCATTTTATTTATTTTTTTTAGTTTATATTTTTCCTTTTCTTTTTATTTTATTAGCACTGGATCCTCATTCTGCGTTATATCACAACTTCTTCTATCTTCAGATTTATTTTGTTTTCACTAAATTTCATATGATGCTTTCTGTTTATATTCATCGAATGCCATTAGTTAATCATTTCTTATTTTTTGCCTTGTATCTCTTTGTTGCCTATATATTTCATGATGTATTTCTGTAATTTGTTTATGCGATTTCTGAAAATATATACCTAATTCACAAGTTGAAGCCATCAATCCCTTCTGCGGTGGGTACCTTCCTGAGATTATGCTTCCACAAAATGGCAGTTCAAAGGGATGATCCCTCTCAGCGATCTATGTTCCCTGGAGTGATAACCCTGCAATTTCCCTATAAATTCATACTTATGCTCTATTATGACAGAAATATGTAATCGCATCCTTTGATCACGTTGCGCACCTTACATAATAATTACTTTTGTTATGTCTTGTATCTCAGGTCATATTTTCATTCAACATTTTCTGGTGGATCAATTACTACAACTCTCTATCTTTTAAATAAATGCTTGTTGTTTGAGCCTGATTGATTGCAGAAAACTCTGAGCAATCAAAATCTCGATCTGATCGACATCGTCCCCATTTTCTGATGATAGAATCTGGCTGTTATTTGAAATGTCAATCGATGTTGCTGCTGTTTGTAAATATTTGAAATCAATTTGTTGTTTCTGATCAACCATCAGAATAGTAAAAAAATAAAAAGAAATCTCTGAAGCTGTTACCATTTTACGATGGAGGACGCGTGCTGTCTGATTTCCGATGAATTATGCCTGAGCTAATTACTGCATTTTCTGGTGAATCGATTATCGCATCCTCCGGCAAGAGATGAATCCGAAATTGCTTATACCTGTTTTTCAGCAGTCAACTGATGCGATTTCCAGCAAGATAGGGTTCTTATATATTGAGAGTTTAAAGCTCACTGCGACTCGGCAACAAGGCCAGATCTAGATGCTTGAAATTTATTATGATTCTCATTGTTTTTTTTTTACTGTTCTTAACCATTGATTTTTCAAAATTGATTTTGTTGAGTTTCACTGCAATTCTTACTGATTGCAACTGTCGAGTTAACTGAATTTCTCTACTGTGTGTTGATTGCAATTTCTATCATTTGTTTTGCAGAAGTTTCCTTATAATTCTAACTGGAATTTATTAAGTCTCATTGGATTTTCACTAAGTTCTGATAAGTTTAGGAGGCCGATGATCTTCAAGCATGGTGGAAATTGAGACGAACAGGATTCAATCAGGTCTGTGTTACCTGTTGTGATGATATTCCTACAGCCTCTAAGATTGCACATCAGTGGGTGACTTTGTCTTGATTGAAGAGATCAGTTTGCAGCATTGTTTAATAGTACCCTCTCCATCACCCACCAATAGCTGCCATCATGACATCCTTTCCTGCATTATAATTCATAATTCCTGGGCACTCCAACACATATTTCTGAGTTCGTTATTTTTGATAAAGTATAAGGCTGGCGTGCTTGGTCTGCCTTCTCTTGAGACATCTGCAGGAGCTCTAGAGGTGCGTAAACTACAGAAGGAGCGGCGAGAAGGTCCCCCTTTTCAGATCTAAAGAGCAAGGTTTAAGGAATATAATCAATAAGCATCTATGCTACAACAGGAGGATGGTCTGAGGAATCAGTTTGTTGTTGCAGGAATCATGAAGATCATTTCATTGTTGTGGGAGGATGTCACGGGATATACATAGCTTCGGGAAGCAAGTTGCAGCATGGGGGTGATGATTCTGATGAAACAGCAAAAACCAGATCATTAACTCTGGTTGGCTATGGAGCATATCATTAAGAAAGAGGAGTCGAACCATCAGACCTATTTGTTTCAGGATTGAACCCAGCAATTATAGGCACAGTCGCTGATTCAGGGTCTTCATCATTTGGCAGCAAGCACCTGAATGGTCTGGCATTTCTTCGCAACTATTCCAGTAGAGCAAGAAATCTCATCGACCATGAATTTGTAGATTGGACATGAAATGGTTCTCTAAATCTTAAATAGTTCATATACTATATGCTGTTACCCAGAGAAATTCTTTTAAAACAGGTAAGAATGCATGCTTTAGTATCTGTATGGTTATGCATTCTTACATTCCTTCCTAATTTGTGTTTAGTTGAACATCCACCATGAGTTTTAAGTGGTGAGCTGGGTGCTTGAACATGGGTAGCTCTCTTTGCTTAGGAGATGATACAGACTGTTGACGCTAGTGAGTCAAGTTTTCTTTTGCTATCATCAAAACCTCTTCAATTTTGTTGGTCTCATTCAGATCTCAATAGACTTTAACATACACTTTCATTTTCTGATTCATTTCATAACAGCAGTCGTGCTTTTATTGTATTTAACTTCGCATTTCCTATTTTATTGGTTTGTGTATTTCTCTTTTTGGGAGTTGACAACAATTTCAGCATATATCTCTGTGTATATTTCTGATTGATCTCCCATGTTTACCTGTATTTTATTGACAAGGATGATTGGATTCGTTTTAGAATTGGGGTGAGCTCAATCTTTTACATTTCAGTTTCCTCACCTTTCACTGGAGTTTTGTTGCAGGAATTAGTTTTATCAGGTCTGTGAGGATTGAGTGTTATATAATGAAAATTGTCATTTGTTCTTATGCCCCAATAACCATTTTAGCATTTCTCTGGGATTCTACATATTTGTGATGCTTTTCTATTTATTTTCTTCGGCATCTCTGTGTTTTCAACTTCAATCATCATTTGTGTAATAT
This sequence comes from Nuphar pumila, assembly GCF_984573655.1. Lineage (NCBI taxonomy): Eukaryota > Viridiplantae > Streptophyta > Magnoliopsida > Nymphaeales > Nymphaeaceae > Nuphar > Nuphar pumila. The sequence goes on along the minus strand of NC_143259.1, from coordinate 27,936,764 downwards.
GTACATCTTGCGTGATAACCTCATTCCACTGTACACTGGGTCCATCCCCATAGCCTCATCATACCCTTACATCATTTTTCGATGCATTGATCTGTTATCTCTGAAATTGAATATCAGTTGGGTGAAGTTAATCTACGGAAGTGATGATAACACTGGCCGAGGATAATGGTGGGTACTTGTTCCTCTTCCCTCATTAACGATTATATTATTTGCTATATATGTAGATGGATGTCGCTATTATGCTTTATCTCGTCAATAAACCCCATATCCTTTGGTTTCTTATTTTCAGCATATTAATAACAGAGGTTTTTGTAGTGAACTGTTTAGTTTATTGGAACTACAATTGCATGCAAATTCATGTTCTTTGTAGTTTACACTATTTGGGGCAAGGCACTAAGTTTATTTTTCAGCATCACTGATATAGAAAATCATGTTCGCACCAAAAAAAAATAATAACTTACTTCCTTTTATAAGGAAAGCTAGCAACGGTACCTCTTACAAGCTTATACGTGAGGCAGATACAGTAATCTCTTAGAAACTTTTGAAATTATAACAGATAGGTTGGCATTGTCATTAAAAGAGGAATATAGGTTGTTCCTTGCTCTTATCTCGTTTTGCGAAATCAAATCTGTTTCTTTATGTCTTCCAAATTGATGAAAATTGTCCAGTTTTCTGCTGGTATTTCTAATATTGAGGACATTGATCTGGATGTGGTTAGCACCGATTATGTGCTTGAAGGTGTACAAGAAGGTAGAATTCTTGATATTTTTGGAGCCTCTAGAAGAAGCCACGACAAGGTAAATTTACCACTCATGCTGAGAATATCCATTATTTCTAGTTGTAGAGCCAGAATCATCAGATTCGTAAGTTCTGATGTCGAACATAAGGATGCAAGAACAACTTCACCTGTTCCGATGTGTCAGTGTGATGTCCTACCAATCAGTTTACCTTCTCTGATCACTGATCTGTTTGAAGGTGATTTGTTGTGATGCAACATGCAACATATGACTCGCTTCCTTGGTACATTCAGGTCATAGATCAAAGTCGCCTTTTACAAGTGGGAGCTTAGTGCAGTCAATCAAAAGCAAGGTAAAAGACAGGGAGCCCAAATCTCTGTTGAGGCAAAAGAGCAAAGAATTTCATATTCAAAAGTGTTATAATGTTTGTGGACTCGGTGTATCTGTTTATTGTGTATATCATGCCACTAAAGAGCAGTTTGTAGCAACAATTAATAGGCATCGCTACCAACCATCAACAATTCTTTAACTGGCATATTTGTGAAATAAGCAATCCAGGAGGAGAATCAGATTATTCAAGATCAGATGCCTTGTGGACTCACAATCAGAACTTCTGGTTTGTTGCAAAACTTCAGACCTGCTGAATCAAAACCAATCACCTATCACTCACTTGCACATATCCCTGCTATAATCCGTGATTCAACCGAATATGTCACTCAATGTGTTGAAGTTTTATCAGCTATACTGTTGTTGAGAGTGATCGGCTGATATTTTGTGAGATATCTTCAAGTTATTGAAATCGGTTTACTGTGAAATGAGAGTAAAGTATGATTGGAAATCACAGTAAGTTATCCAATCACTGTAAGTCATCTGATCACTGTAAGTTATCATGTTTAGTTTAATCTTCTACAGGATTTTAGTATTTTCCAACAGGGGATATGTGTCTCATTTCCACAATTTTACATGTAAATATATGATCTTCACTACAGTAGGATAATGATTTATCTCCATACTTCACATGTCTCCCTATTAATATGACGCATTGTATTTTCCATTAATGTAAAATGTGTGTATGAGCATTTCATTAGTTACATTCTAGGCTAAATGTGACATTTTGCAAAATTTCTATATACATCTCATGCTAACTCTATCTTCTTGCAGGAAAATGCACGAAGAAGGTTATTTCTCTTCTTGACTTAGAAATTGTGATTTCCATTTCAAATTCAGAAATGTAATAGTTAGATATCAATGATTTTTTTTTTTTTTAGAATAGAATGTATGAGCATGCATATATTTCAGAAATTGCTTGTTTTCCATATCATTTTTCTCTCTTATTTCAAAAATCCACGAATGGAAACACGAATGGCACATGCACCATTTCATAAGATGTGATCAAATCCTAAGTTGATGATTTGCATCAATGGCCATAGTCAGGATGTGAACAAGACTTAGGATTTTCAGCTTTTATGAAATAACACTGGATCCATACTGGACCCTTTTCAAAATCCATCATATTTTCTTTAAATATTTCTCTCTTTTATCAGGGTTTAGTTTAAAATTAATTCAATACATATATCAATGGCCATAGTCAAGATATATTGAGAGTTAATTTCATTTTAGACTCTATAAAAGCACCAAAATGTATTTTGTTCTTCACTTGAATTTAAATATGATTATTATATAATACATTCAATGACCATAGTCAGGGATGTATTATATCTTTAATCTTATTTCTAATTCATGTAAAGAATAAAATATGCTTTTCAAATCTAATTTCAAAATTCTTTTAATTCATTCATCATTTAGGATAGAATTGCATCATATTTTCAAAATTCTCTTTAAAAAACTCCAAGTGATTTTGAGTATTTTCTTCATTTCTCAGATCAAATCTTATAGATTCAAATTCAAATTCTATCTCATTTCAAGATTCAAATATTCAATTTCAAAGTCCAAATTGACTTTGAAATTTCAAAATCATCTTGTATTCAAAACTTCAAATTTCCAATTCAATCAAAATTCAAACTTCAAAGTTCAAATTAACTTTGAAGTTTCTGATTTATCTTCTGATTCAAAATCAGGTTTATCTTCAAAATTAAAGATTAAAGTTTGAGATTGATTCTGAATCTCAAATTCAATTTGGGTTTTCAAAACCCCGATCCATCTTCAAAAGTCTCATTTTGGACTTTCAAAATCCAAATCCAAAGTTAGAACCCATTCCCATTTAGGATTCTAGATCCAAAATTCAACTTCATCTTGCATCTCAGACTTCAGATCCAAAACCCATTTTAGGATCCAGAATCCAATTCCATCTTGGATCTCAGACTTCAGATCCAAAATTCCATTTAGGATCCAGAATTCAATTTCATCTTGGATCTCAGACTTCAGATCCAAATCTCATTCCAAAATTTGGATCCAATTCCCTCTTGGATCTCAGACTTCAGATCCAAATTCCATCATTGGATCTCAGATTTCATATCCAATTTCCATTTAGGATTCTAAATCCAGAATTCAATTTCATTTTGGATTTCAAATTAGGATCTAGACTTTGGATTTAAATTCCATCTTGAATTCCAGATTTTAAATCAAATTCTATTCTCAATGTCAACTTTCAAATCCAATTCCATTTCATTCCAGATTTTAAAATCCAAGTTTATCTTGATTCCCAAAAAATCCAAAAACCCATTCTGTTGCTCAATTCTATTTGGATTTCTCAAGTCTCATTCTGATTTCAAACTTCAAAGCTAGAATTCAATTCCATTTTAAAGCATTCATCTAGGTTCAAAATTCTAATTCAAAGTCCGTTTATGACTTTGAAACTTCCTTTCTTCTCCTTTTATCTCAACTTCAAAATCATTCCTTTCAAAGTCCAGATTTATTCTCCCAAACTCTGATTATTTTTCGAAGACTTAGAACTTCAAAATATCTTTTCTGATCTATCTCAAGTTCTAAGTTAAGATTCAACCATTCAGAAGCCATTTCTTCACTCTATTATCAAATTCATCAGAAACACTTGGAGATTTCCAAAATCATTTTTTTGAAAAGAGCATACATCCTTGCATTTACACAAGCATGATTCTTTGTGCATTTAGACTTAGAATAAATTCTTAGATAATCTTTTAGCAAAGCAAAAAGGCATGAATTCGACCCTTGGTTCGATTACCCCTGGTAAAGGCGCCAGGAACGGTCAAACCTTGTACCGACGAGCGAATCCCGTCTCCCAGTTTTCCTGCAAATATTTCAAAACGAAGGTGAGTCATTTTCTTAAAAAATTTCAAAAAATTAAGGTCAAGTGAGACCCCGCAAAAGAGTTCCTCTTTCTCTTCTTTTCTTTTCTCTTCTTTTCTTTTCTCTTCTCTCTTCTTTTTTGTCTTTTATTTTCTCCCTTCAAAAAGGAGAAATAGAGGTTAGAAAGGAAAAGAGAAGGAAGAGAGAGAAATACCAAGAGAGGAAAAATTTTGCGATGATCACAGGCATGTAGATACCCCGATAGCGGATGAGATTCTAGAAAATCGCATGCCAATTATTGGCACAAGTTGCTGGCTGTTTCAAAAGATAAAGAATGTCAAAGTATAGTTTGAGAAGCATTACATCTTTGTGAAACACTTCTATTGAGGCTCCTATTGAGGAGCTATACCCCTTTCATCCTAGAATACTAGTAGTCGTGTACTACATGCTAGTACTGCGATGATCGAATGAGACGGTCGTGCGACCTCGAACAATTCTAAATGCACAATGTTGTAATCACATAAAATGGTGACTATTCGCCTTCACAGGTAAGATGCTCGAGTGGTTTAAAGACCACAGCATAGGATGGGTTGTTAGTTAAGCAACCCCTAATGCACCCATTCGCTTCTTGTTGTCTGTCAAAGAAGAGGACAAAGCGGTACAAAACTCCAATAGACAAATTGTTAACAACCACCCCACGAGCAAAGATCCGGCCTCTCCAGTCATTGGAGTTAGGGAAAAGGGGCTACAAAAGTTAGCTCAACACTTCTGCAGAAATTGTATGCATTCGTGGCACTGCTTACCTGCCTTTGGGGAATCCTCTCTAGGCTAAAGTTGTTCCCTTAGGAGCGGACTCAACTAGCTATTCGGGTTATGTAAAATACATAGAATAATAGACGCCCGAACTAGTCTCAATTGTTTCTATGTTTTGCCTGCATGTACCCGCAGGCCAGTAATATCAAAACATAAAGTCTGTTCACACTGATTGATTGCTCGCTTGCTCGATTGTTCATTATGCTACTTGTTGAGCTATTCATGCCTGTCAAGGCGTTACTCTATTTGGTTAAACTGCTTACGCAATTCTTTGTTGAGTAATAACTAGCTTCTCATACTAGTTTAGTGCTTATTATAATAACATTATGTCAGTTGTTACATATTAGCATGTGACTTGCTTTACCCCTTGGTCGAACTGCTTGGTGCTTGTTGTAACGTAGCACTTGTTGACTTGCATCTCTTATGATTGATGCGATTGCATACAACTCATAATCTATGAACTGGTGGCAACTAGGACTGATGTAGATGCTTGTCTTATAAGCTGCTTACATATTGTGATATAACTACTACCGTATGATTGCTTTTCATGTGTAGATTATGAATTGCTTGTGATGCAATAACTTGTGCCTTATGATTAATTTAATTACTTGATGATGGACTGAGCCATTTGATGGTAATTATATGTATTGTGAGCATTGTTATGAGTGCTTGTCTTGTTCAGTTGTTTTGTTTGTCTGTCGGATAGAGTTAGTTACTCTTCGCCTATAGAATCAGCTGGATTGCCATATCTGTGTGTTCTCATATGTTGTTTATGCATGCTTTGAGGTCCTATTTGAGGATTGCAATGTTTTTTGTGGCAATAACACAATGTGTAGTATTATATGTTTCTGTGTGATGTGATTGATATGCCATGTGATAAGAAATGCTGGAAGTATACGATAATATGTTCATGGTTCATGGAACCTTATTAGAGGAATGGGTGATCTTGTGTTTTGTTTTACCATGTGAAGTGATACGATGCATATTGCTGATATACATGCATCTGCCCATATTATGGCTACTGACCCCAAGAGCGGTCAATTGTTCGGAGCAGTCGATTGTATTAATGCATGTATCACTGAGTATGGTATCTGTTGAAGACCTGATCTCTAAAGGATTATCTACGAGGGCGTGTATGATCAAGACCAAGTAACTGACTAGAGTGGTAGATTCTCTGTGAGGATATACACTATCCACGAATGGGTAGCCGCAAAGATGGTGAACTCCTGTGAGGAAGTTTATGGTCCAAGACTAGGTATACCATCTAGGGCAGAACTCCTTGTGAGGTTATACATTTCCTAGACCAGGTGATCCGGCGTTGATCTTGTTGATTGTAATAGTGGCCATCTACCCTGAAAGCGATCATTTGTGTTGATGTGTGTATCACAATAATTTTCATTGGATATGGCATTTGTTGGAGACCAGGTTTCTAAAGGATTCTCTATGAGCGTATGTATGATCAAGACCTGGTAATCCGGCTAGAGCGGTAGAATCTCTGTGAGGAGGTACACTGTCCAAGAGTGGGTAGCCGCAAAGACGGTGAACTCCTGTGAGGAAGTGTGTCCTCCAAGACCAGTATACCCTCTAGGGCGGTAATTCCTTATGAGGTTGTACATTTCCCAGACCTGGTAATCCGGCTAGAGTGGTAGAATCTCTGTGAGGAGGTAAACTATCCAAGAGCGGGTAGCCGCAAAGACGGTGAACTCCTATGAGGAAGTATGTCGTCCAAGACCAGGTATACCCTCTAGGGAGGTAATTCCTTGTGAGGTCATACTTTTTCCTAGACCTAGCGATCCAACGTGGAACTTGTGTTTTTTATTACCATAAAAGGTTATGGTGAGTTGTGATGATCTTTCGAGATTATTTGGGATAGCCACTTATGAATCTATAGTTTTGACTTCCTGCTTTAGCATGATTACATGCTAAACCCTGATATGAGAATCAGATATTTAGCAATTTTAGATCATGATCATGTTTTGGACCTTCTATGGAAGGGTGGTGTGAACACTCCAAAATTTTCAAAATTTTATAAATATTCCCTTTTTGCCCCTGGCCTCATTTTTTTGAATAAATTTGAGTCATCTTCAAATCTAAAATCCAGTTATTTCTTAGATCTACTGAAATCACATCCATTTTCTATATCTGACTTAAATTCAGGTCCGGATCCAGTTCAAAATCCAAATCTGAGCCTCGTTATCCAATTTTTTTATCAAATTTATAAAAATACCAAAAATAATTTCTGAAAGACTCTGACATTCCATCCGGTATCCGTTTGGATCCGTTGCTCTGTATTTCTCAATTTGAGGTTCAAAACTCGAATATTTCCTCAAAACCTGGATCCAAATCCATTTTCTAAAGAATTCAAACCCGAATTCTCAGAAAACCCCTAATATTTCTCAAAAATACCAAATATATATATATATAGTTTTAGATCTCATATTCTCCCATAGTTTTAGAATTTTATGTCAAAAATACAAAAAATATAGAAAATACGAAGAAAACAACAAAAAATTGAAAAAAATGAAAATTATACGAAAAATAAGTAGTTTAAAAATCTTTGAAGCTTGTTTTACTAAAAAACCCTTTTAAACTACCATTTTGAAAATTTTCTAAAATAAAAGGGGCCCGCGTTGCAAGCTGCGCAACGGTCTCCTCCCAGAAATACACCAATGGAGATCGAAGGAAGGGGAACCCTTCGATCATCCTCGCTCTCTCTCTCGCTTCATCGCCTTCCTCTTCTCCCTCTCCCGATCCTCCCCATTCTGGAGAGTTCCCTACATCCTCAACCCTTTGATCGTCTGCCTCTCGCTCAAACCCTCCATCGCCAACCATCTGCCTCCCCCCCACCCTCGACCATCGATCCCTAACTGCCCCTTCTCGATCCTTCTTTCGTTTCTTATAAAAATGAACATAGGGGTCTCAGAAAAGGATCATTGATCATCCATCCATCTTTCGCAAACCTCCCTCGCGCATCCCTTGCTCCTCCTCTTTCTCCTCTTTTCCCTTTTCTCATTTCCTTTTCTTCCTGTCGAGTGGTAAAGGAGTATTGCTTCGCAATAGTATACAGGGAAAGCACCCCTTCCCTCCCAATCGAAGCCTAGCCACGGTAAGCCATTACTTCCTTTTCCTCAATTATCCATAAGTTTTCTTTACTCACTATTACTTTCTTTTTCTCTGGTATTTCTCGTGTGCTTCTCGTTTTGCTTTCTTTTAATTTGATGCAAAATCTCACGTGGTGCCGATCTGCCTATAGAAGCATCGACTCAAATAGAGTAAAACTAACGGAACAACCTTGTTCCAACACATTTTCTGAATTCCTTCACGTTTTTCCATTTTATGTTAATTTCCCCAATGTCTCTCTCTCTCGTCAAGTAGTGCTTGGTTATGTTACGTTACTGTGTCGAGTATCATCACTGTCCCATTTCTGGCATTTTGTTTACAGTTGGTGGTGTTTAAGACCTCCTTCCATCGTAGGAGCTTCGCCCCCATTAATGCACCTGTCGTAATGTCAACTTGCTTATTGCAAGATCGACTTGCGCCTATGCAAAATCAACGGAATGTGCACATTCCAACACCTTATTTTCTTTACTTTTCTTCACATTTTACCGCTTCGTTTACATCACATTCCAGCGTACATCTTGCATTATATTAATCTTTGATTACACATGCTGTATGAAATCGTGCACATGCGTACCTATGCATGATAAATATTTCATTTCCAGTTTACAAGAAACTTTCAGATATCAACAAACGCCAGAGTAAAACAGAATAATACATCTGGTACCAGTGATCATCGTAACTGATGCTTTTCAACAGTGAGGCAAAACCTCAAAATCGCCTTCATGCTTTAGGTATATGAGATTTATGTCATTACTACATTTGCTTACATCAAGTTTAACTAATGTAGAGATTTACTGAGCATGCTAAACAAAGGCTTTCATTTCAAATTCACGAAAGAACAACAAATTCATATATGCTTCATCATGGTAACCATCTAAGTTAAATTAAAAGAAAACTTGGAATCAAGACTTTATCACTGCAAACCATCTGTATGGACATATACGACCTCAAAGATATTTGCAAATCCATCAAAAGCAAAGTCAAAATTTAAAAGCCAAGAAGGACCTGGTGACTTGTCTGGATTAGTGACTTCCTTTTCAACTGGAGATACAGGCATTGATAAAGCAACTAATTCCTGTAATAAATACAGTTCCTGAAAATGTTAGAGGATGATCATGTTGCCTGTCCATCGTCAATAACAGGGGTGAGTAGGTGAACATGGTGGCCTAAATATCACTATACACAGAGAAGGCCTGCTGCAAGAGTAAATAAAATGAGTTAAATGTGGTGTAACAAAAGCAAAACAGATGATATGGGATGTAAACGCTGATAAATAAGCTCTGAAAATGTATAAACAAACTACCTTCTCAATTTGATGTCGAGTTATCTTTAATGGTTCAGTATCTCCAAATCGACATTTAATGAACCATCTTCAGCAGCTAATTAATCTTAAACAAATCCATTGTTCATAAGCAAATTGAGGAGTTACCCCTGACAGCAGCTATGATTTGTTTTTCGGTCAATGAATCAGATACACAAGTAAATTATCTTTAGTAACAATCAATTAACATCATGTCTGGACATGTGCTACATCAGTGGCTTACTATAGACTGATGGCATGTCGAGGAAGTCGCTACTGGAGAGAATGACATGTAATGAGAACAACATAATACTAAGCATGAGTGTAAGGTGTTGATGGGTACCAAAGCAATGCGTGTGAGATATGATCAGCTTACACGAATAAGTTTTGAATGCTTTTATAACCCACGATAAAAAAAAAAGGTGTAATCAGGGCAAATGGAAGAAATCATATCTAAGTAGGGAAAAGTATGATAAACAGAACTAATGAATAGCATTAATTAACGAAATGGATTGAGATAATGAAATACAACTGCAGGGAGTAAGTTTCAATGATTGAAACAACACACAGTAAATGGGTAATGGAATAGGGCACAACAACACAAAAAAAATGCTAGATATGAAGATCAGAACGTAGAGAAAAATAAAGACCCATGTAATCGATAATGGAGATGAACTTAAAAGACAAAATTCGTCGCCATGGAATGCAATGATCGCACTGCAGATGAATCAAATCTATATTTAAAAAAAAAATGAACTGCAATCGAATCTATAGATTAAGAAAACCTAGTGAGATAAGTTGGGGATCCAACGTAATTTTGAAAATCTGAATGTAAATAAGACATAAAATTTCACAGACGAAATATCAAGACCAGCAGAAAATCAAAGCAAATAGAAAACCAAAATCAAAGGGGAAATCTCAAATCAAGATGGATAGGAGGAAAAACACGGATCAGAACTAGCAAAATTTTAAGTAAAAAAATGTTGGAACATGGTTTGTTCCATTTGATGTTGCATAGGGGGTGGGTTGTGAATGCTATAGGCAATCGCATCCCATCCGTGGTGCGTTAATGGGAGTTTAAGAAAATGAAATAAAATAAACAACAAGAAAATTTCAGAAAAGATCAAGAAGAAAAGGGGAGCTTACTTACTTTTGCAAGGGATCCTGAAATAGTCTCCCGTTTGCAGAGGATCTTGAAGGATGGAGAGAAGGGTCACTTTCCTTTTTGTTTTTCAGTAGGCCTCTTTCTGGTGTGGTGAAACTGGATTTTCTTCGCTCGATCAGAGGGAAAAAGAACGGATACTGGAGAAAGGGTGTAAACACCCCAAATTTTCATCATCCATTCTCAAACAACCCTTCTCGTGCAGTGTCAACCCTATTAGGTCAGTGTAGGAGTCAAACCCTGAGTTAGTTTTAGAAAATCACCATTTTACCCATTTTCATTAGGAAAATTATCATTTTACCCCTAGGTCATTCCGGACCCCAGTCAGTCGGAGTCAACCAAGCTCGGTGGTCAGTTCAGAACAGTTAGAATATCAGTCATTTCAAGCTCATTTGAGCTCACAGTGAGAAGGCCATTTTCATTTCTGACCATTCCTGCCAAAATGGGATTATTTCTTCATAAATGAGCTCATTTATTACTCAAATCCAAACCAATTGTCTCTGAGTCAGTCATTCCCAGTCAGTCATGTTCCCCAGAGTCTAACTTAAGCTCATCAAGAGTTCAAGCACTCCAGTTTCAGTTCAAAACCATTTCCAAATGTCCAGGAGCCCATTTTAGTCCATTTCAGCTCTTTCAGCTGAAATTGAGCTGTGTTCAGCCAAGTGAGCTAGTGTTCGAGCTTTGATTTTAGTTCATGTCAGTATTATTGACCTTTTTTTAGCTCAAAGCCAGCTCAAGTTCGTAATTCACTTCACTCCAGCGACCATTCCGTACCATTTCTCTAAAAATGGCAGCTTTTCTTGAAAATTTAGTCGGAAAGGTCAGTTGAGTCAGTGCCTGGTCAGTTCATTTGAGTTTTGAAACTCTAAAACCCAGCTCAATCCAACTCATTCCAGTTCATTTAAGCTCAAACCCCGATTTTCAGTGTCACTCTAACCCAGTAGAGTCTTGAAAACCATTTCTTAAGCTATTTTGCAAAATTTATCAATTTTTATGCTTTTTGAACTGGTACAACTATCAATCGGGGTCTAACATCTAAAATTCTCCATTCAGGGTCTGCATTTCGCATGTCATTTCTCATCATTTCATATCATTTCTTAGCATTTCATAACATTTCATCACATTTCATTTCATTTTCGAAGTCCAGAACTCCAGTTCTATAAATTTCAATCCAGATTGAGTTTTAAAAGTTTTCAGAAATCAATTTCAAACCTCGGGTTTCCAAAATTGACATTTTCACCCCGGGAGTCTAAATTTGGAAATATTTTCTCAAGAAAAATAATCTGGATTTCTTTCAAAATTAAATTTTCAAATTCTACACTGGATTTGCTTCGCAATGAGCTATTGAACTTCAAAATCTGAGCTTGTTTCAAAAACTGCCAAAAATAGCTCGTTTCGTTTTGAAAATATTTTTTTTTAAAAAAAACAATCTGGATTTATTTCAAACTCAAATTTTCAAATTCTACACTGGATTTGCTTCGCAACGGGGTATTGAACTTCAAAATCTGAGATCGTTTCAAAAACTGCCAAAAATAGCTCGTTTTGTTGGAAGCATTTTCTCGAGAAAAACAATCTGTATTTCTTTCAAAATTACATTTTCAAATTTTACACTGGATTTGCTTCGCAACGAGGTATTGAACTTCAAAATTCGAGCTTGTTTAAAAAACTGCCAAAAATAGCTCGTTTCGTCTGGAAACTTTTTGAAAAGATTATTTTACCCCTCTAATCTTCAAAATGAATTTCAAAATTGAAATTTGGACCCGCTCTGAGATGGCCCATTCATTTACATTTCTGTTTTATTAAAAAAAACAAAAAAAAAAGATTCTTTTTATTTGTTTGTTTTTGTTTTTATGGATTTTTATTTATTTATTTCATTTTAGAGAGGTGGGACCCACAAGGTGGTCACCCAAACCTCCAGCCCCACTTTCCATTTTTTTCTCATTTTTTCTTTCCCTTTTCCTTTTTCCCTCCTTTTCTTTCTTTCCTTTCTTTTTCCCTTTTCTTTCTTTTTCTTCTTTTTCTTCTTCCTCTTCTTTCCCTTTTCTTCCTTCCTTCTTTCCCTCTTGCCCAACAATTCACGTAAAACTTTTTTTTGGGCTTTCTTTAAATTAAGCCTAGGAAGACCTAAGTATTGAAGGCATTAAGGCCTAAGTCCAGCCACAAAAAGAAAAGAAAAGGGGAAATAAGCCATACGGCTGCCTCCTAACCTCTTCACGCCTCTCTCTTTCTCTCTCTCTCTCTCCCTTTAGCTCTCTCCTTCTCTCCCCTTGGCTGCTGCAGCCCCAACAGCCATCTTCAACACAGTCCAGCCATCTACCTCACGCCAGCCACACCAAGGTGCAGCCCTCCTCAGCCTTGTAGCAGCATCACCATCATCTCCAGCCGGCTACCATCTCCACCTCCAAGGGACGCTCCAGCCGATCCATTCCTTCCTCCAGCCACAGCTGCACCACCTGCAGGGCCTTAAACCAACCTTCTTCCAGCACCAACTTCAATACCTCCAGCCATTTCCTTCCAGCCACAACATCTCCATTGCAGCATCCATCCCAAGCAAGACTCCAAGCCTGCCACTTCCTTCAGCTGGTTCATACATCTTCATCAGCAGCCACCTCCACCTTGCTTCAGCTTCAATCTCCTTGCAGCCCTTACACAGCAACCTTCCAACCTCTCTACAACAGCTCCCAAAGAAGATCTGGACGCCCAGCCACCAAAGGGAGGCATCAAATAGCAGCCTTCTTCAGCTTCTCCAGCCGCTCCTTGTGGAAGCAGCTACCCACCTGGATCAACGCCAACTCCTCTTGGTAGCAACACATATCCAGCTTCATCATCCCTTGGCGCTACATAGCCGCAGCCATCGGGGTAGTCTCACCTTCTTCAAACGACCAGCATCATCCACTCCAAATTTCCCTAGCAGCCTCCTCTATTGCTGCTTCAACTCCATTCGTTGCAACCAAACCCTCCAAGGTAAGCCATTATTCCTTCGTCTCATAATTTTCATTAGCTTATGGTGCATATGATGTTCATTCCTATCGCCCATTGATTAGGGATCGTTGGGCTTCATCTTTTTTTTTTATGAATGTTATGAAATCAAATCAATGGCTAGATTTACAGTTGCATGAGTGTTTTTTTTTTTTCTTTCTTTTCGTTATTTTAAATCAAGTAAATACAATAGAGTCTTCATCTAATCTATTTAGGCTAAGTAAACGACGAAATTCATCTATCTATTGAATTGAATCTCTCGTTTTGAGAGCCAATATCAAGATGAATCATGCTTCCTTGCTGGTTTTATTCTTTATCATTTTCCATGTAGATTACTAAAATATTTAGGTTCATTTCACTATTTAGATAATCATTTTTATTCATGTAGTATAGCCTTCATTAACATTTGATTTAAGATTTATAGGTTTTGATTTGTGCATATAGTCCAGTTATGATTTCATGTAAATATTTTCACTCAAAAATCTTGAAAATTTTATGATAGATGTTATTATTTGTCTATGATCTTTTGCCAAAAACGTGATTAAATTCGGGTTTTAGAACCCTTCTAAATCAATCGAACCCTAAATCGGGTTTTCTGTTTCTCTGAGTTTTCAAGAACCTCTGGCACCACCCTTGTGGGAGATCCAGATCATCCTCCAAAAATCACAGTAGATTCATGATTGAATATACTAATGATCTGGAAATTTTGAAGTTTTTCCAATTATTTTTTACCTCTGTAAAAAATTGGATTTCTCAGACCTCTGGGAAAATATCGATTTTCTTTCGTCAGGGTATAGACAGATCCTAATGCACCGAGTCCATCCAATCTGCAACCCGTATGCAAAAACTTTCAACATGAAAGTTGTTCCTAACATAATTTTCTGTAATTTTCCAAAATTTGGGAATTTTTGAACCTGTTTCATTATTTTTCCCGGATTTTCCCTTTCTGTCTAACAGATTCCAATGTCCAGAAATCTCAGAGATTTAGGTCTCTGATAACAGTACGGCCTTTTTTAAACCATAACCCAAATCCCAATGGTGTCAAAAGATCAAATCTTTCTCTGTTTGTCAGGGAAATTTTCCCACAATTTCAGCCTTTTTCCCATCTTTCATTTATTTTTCTCATGTTTTCTACCGAAACCTGTCTATTTTCCCTAAATCCTAGAGTCGCCGGATTCTGATCCGACTTGCTGGAGTGTCACAGCTCTGACCATAGGTCAAAACCATAAAGTGTAAAATGAAAAAAATTTTGCCTTACTGTCCTATGTCACTCCATAAAATTTGGGAAATTTTTATGGAAATTTGATATCCTAAATTCTCTTTAGAATCAACATTTTAGGCAAAAATCACAAAATTTAGGGTTTTTATTTGAATTTCCATATTTAAAAATACAAAAAAATTAGATTTTCGAGATCCATTATGTTTCTAGGGTTATTTTAGGTGTCCATGCCAAATTTTGTTTAATTCCAAGTTCATTTGCTCCATGTGTTAGTTTATCTTTAAATTCAGAAGCGAAAATCAGGTTAAATTCGATATTTTATGATATTTTTGCCATTTTAGGGTTTTTATCATGTACATAAGCATTTAGAATCATATTAGGGTTAATTTCAATCTCCTTTGCATTTCATATTTTTCAATTTTACAAAATTTATTTCAGAAAACCATGGTTTCAAGGCCATAGTCTTGTTATCGGGGGTATCTTGGTCATTTTGACCTAAATTTCGAAATTTCAATTTCTAATTCTTCAAAATTTCATTCATATCATCATATTATGTTTGATTTATTTCATTTGATTTTCAAATTTCCAAAATTTAAAAAAATTCTTTCAGAAAACCCTGATTTCAAGGTCATCAAGGGTATTTTGGTCATTTTGACCCCAATTTCGAATTTTCAAGTTTATTTTCGAAATTTATTCATTATTTATCATGTTTATATCA